>NC_142797.1:65758678-65961197 GCF_049724085.1 Artemia sp. Qi Xiang Cuo | reverse complement strand
TCGCTTTTTGAATGGACAAAGCGTTTAGAATTACACAAATCCTTGTCTTAATCATCAACCTTTTGTTTTCATAACTTATATAAGACACGTTTAAACTGACTTCAAAAGAGACTCTCCGTAATTATAAACACATGTGGTTTTTAGACTGGAAAAAAGATTTTCTGATAATTGGGAAAACGGGGCATTTTTTTATGAACGAAATAGCTAAAAATAAGGAATTATGATCTTAACAAAGCAGTGGATGAGAGAGTTTTTGTTTTACATAATAGAAAAGAGCATACTTAGCGTATTCTATCGAATATACTCATCATATTCTAAAGGTTTGTATTGTTGGTGGGGAGGGGGGCTAAGTCCCCCTGAAATTTGAATTTACTAGTAAAACGATTTTTTTTTTTGAAATAAAGAATGAAAGTGTACTCACATTGAAAATAGAAATATCCATTGTTTCAGAGTTAATAAAATCCAGTGTACTATGCTCGATATGCTAAAACATAATGAAAATAAAATTCCAATGCATGAACATTTTATACGGGGTTTCAAGGATGAATAAAAAACGGATGTTGAGTTATATAATCTCTTAGAGTACTTATAGTGCTGTACTGTGGGCCGAGTTGCTAGCGAAAAACCCGTGTGAATGACTTGAAATAAAAAATTTTAACAAGAAATGGCTGAAAAGTGTTTTGGGGGGATGGGTATTAGTCTCTCATAGGCGTGCGTGTGATATAATTTCATGCATGCCCTCAAAACATGTTTGACTACTTCATATCATACCAGTTTGTTTTTTTTTAAAGAATGTACACGTGAACTCATGACGTACATTCATTGTGCAACAGACAACAAAAACAGAAAAAAACCTGTTTGACCACATTATATTATTACGACCATACTCTCAAAACATGTACGACCACATTATACCTTGCCAAGTTTAAAAAACCTCGACTTTAGTTTCATAACATGCATTATAGTGTGCCAACCTTTAAAATATTCACGCGTGAGTTTAATGACACAACCATGGGTTTTTCTTGCGCAATTTCAATGTATATTTTCATGTAGGTTTTCAATCTATTACACTTTTGACGATATTCTTGTAGGTTTTCCTGTAGGTTCTGTGGTGCCTATTAGAACACTACTGTTGGTAGACTCCAGGATAAGAATTTGAGAGCCACTTTCCAGGGACAGTAGAATACTAAACTTGAGAGTTTAAAATTTGATAATGTGGAAAATGGTTGCAATAATTTTAGAAAAATAATTTGTAAAGTTGCTGAAGGTGTCTTAGGGAAGAAAGCTAGAACTCTAGCTAAGAATATTAGTGAAAAACCTTTATATTTGATAGAAAGGAGAAAGGACTTGTACAAGAATTACCTGAGTGATAGATCATATGAAAACAAAAGGAATGTAAAGAAAGTGGAGAAAGCATTAAAATATGAACTAAAGAGGTGTGAAGTTGAGGCCATGGATAAAATTGCCGAGGATCTGGAAGATGCAGCTAGACGGCGAAATAGTAAAATATTGTACAGGTATGGTAACAAATTGAGAGGGAGTATTCAATGTGGACTTGGCCCAGTTAAAGATAGGAATGGGGCCGGAATTAGCGATAAGGAAAACACCAAAGAGAGATAGGCCGAACATTTTGAGAATTTGCTTAACCGAGATAGAGTTGAAGGAAGAGATATAGAGGAAAATGAAAAAGTTTGTGATAAATTGGATGTGAAGGAAGATTTGTTTTGTGAGGAGGAATTAGTGACAGTACTAAAAGGACAAAAAAATAATAAGGCTCCAGGTGCTTATAGTGTGGTAAACGAGTTTCATAAATATGGTGGCTCTGAGGTTAGAAGTAAGTTACTGAAGATTTTAAATATGATTTTGAGAAAAACGAAGTACCTAACAATTTTAGGACAGTCTTCATTAAACCATTGGACAAGAAAGGTGATAAGAAGGAGTGTGGTTATTATCGAGGCATTAATGGGGATTTAAGTCATCCTCAAACACATAGTTCAACAAAATGGCTATCTCAAAACTTTGATTGAGTGACTTTGGGGAAAAAATGAGCATGGGAGGGGGCCTTGTTGTCCTCCATTCTTTGGTCACTTAGAAAAGAGAACTAGAACTTTTAATTTCCGTTTGAATGAGCCGTTGTGATATTCTAGGACCACTGGGTCGATTCGGTCACCCCTGGGGAAAAAAACAACAAAAACAAATAAACACGCATTCGTGATCTTTCTTCTGGCAAAAATACAAATTCCAAATTTTTGCATATAGGAACTTTAAACTTCTATAGTAGGGTTCTCTGATACGCTGAACATGATGGTGTGAATTTCATTAAGGTTATATAACTTTTAGGGGGTGCTGTGATTTTCATTAAACTTCTATGACGTTTAGGGATATTTCCCCCTTTTTTGACAGTAAGGCATGCTTGTGATGAAAGTTATTCATTTCAAATCAGCATAAAAATCCGATTTTTTTATGCATCTATTGGTATCAAAATTCCATTTTTTAGAGTATCGTTTACTATTTTTTTTTCCCAGGAGTATAATTTTACTTACACATAATTTACAAAAAACAAACGCCAAGGAACCTTTCGGTTCGTTAGGCCAACTCCAACTTCCAACACATAATTCAATATAAATAAACAAAAACAAAACTATATCCCCCGCCGACGGGCTAACAAAACAACACAACCAAAAATTATATTATGGCACTACTAAAAAAGCAAAAAAGACAAAAAAAAAAAAAAAAATCAAACAAATTGATAAATATTATTACAAAAATCCCTCAATTTTCCCTGGAAACTACTGCGGTTATACTCATGCACAACCCCAATTGGTAAATGACTCCAGGAGCTCGGCAAAACATGCCGAGCAGAGAATTGTAACCGGGTTGTTTCAAACTGCGGACGCCGAAATGCATCAGCATTTCTTGTATTATAATTGTGAAGATCCACACCTGTTATAAACATGCGAATAAAACATTCTGAGGTAAGGTTATTAATAATATCGAACATTAGCATAGATCGATAAAAAGGAACATTCCTGCTAGGGGAAGAATATTCAGTTTCAAATACACATTTCTCACTGAATCTCTCGGTCCATAATTTCCTAAAATCCTAATGGCAGAATTCTGCAAAGCTCTAAGTAGTTTCCGATGGGATTGAAAAGTTGAAGACCATACCGAACAACAATATAAAAGAACAATGGACAAGTGAAAAATACAAAAGTGTAAGGACAATTTTCAGACAAATGTGATTCAATTTCCTAATAATTCCAACATTACGGGCAATTTTAGATGTTATACAATTTATATGATCTGAAAAACTAAGCGTCTCATCTACAATAATGCCTAAATACCTAGTCGAGTGTACTCTATTAATAAATGAATTCTCACACCTCAACTTATCTACCAAGGATAATACTTTTTAGAACGAGCAAACAACACAGAATTACACTTCTTAAAATTTATTTTCATCTTATTCAACCTAGTCCACTTTTCAATCAAACTTAGGCTATATCATGTTTGACCGCAAGGATCAACTCTTCTTCTGTTCTCGCACATACCGTTAAATTAGTATCATCAGCAAATAAAACTAACGCTTTTACAGGTATCACATTTGGGTCTCCACTGTTTACTGAATCAACAATATTTGATAAGACTCCACATGGATCATTAATATATACAGCAAATAATAGTGGACCAAGGCGAGATCCCTGTGGGACTCCAGAATCGACATCATATTCAAATATAGCTTGTTTTCCATCATCCAAATATAATTTTCTATCACTTAGGTAAGACTTCAACAGATTCAGAGCTCTTCCTCTTATACCGGCATTATCTAATTTACGCAATAGAATTTCATGGTCCACAGAATCGAACGCTTTTAAAATATCTAAAAATACAGTTATGACTTTAAGATGTTTATCAAGGCCATCATTAACCAGCGTTGTAAGAAACTGAACTGCATGCTCTGTGGAATGTTTCTTTCTGAAACCAAATTGGTTCTTAAAGAAAAATCTCTTTTCTCTAGAAATATGTCAATCCTTAGGCATAATGTCTTCACCATTATTCTAGCTATAATCGGAAGCAGTGATATTTGTCTATAGTTGCTACGATATTCTCGGTCACCTAACTTATAAATTGGCATTATTTTTGCAGTTTTAAACGGCTGATGGAAGATTCCATCGTTAAAACACCCATTAATATGTTCGACAAGTCGATCCTTAATAACTGGAAAAATTTCTTTCAGGACACGGAGGGATAAAAAATATGATCCAGCGGAATTATTCTTTATTCCAGAAATCACTGTTAACACTTCATTTTCATTCGTCTTTTGCAGCCACCTACTTCTTTCCCTAGCTGGCCCAATATACTGGTGAAACTACCTTTCGTTTTTATGTATACTTACTGACTGTATAATTTCATTACCTGCGTTAGAAAAAAGATCGGCCAGTTTTTCATTAAAATCTGCCTGGTATTGTTCACTTCCACATGGCTCCTTGTCAATTCCTCCGATTTATTGAGCCGGGTTGCTCCTTACTTACAGTTCGTTACCACGAACTGCCTGAAAAACTAAGAAGATTTAAAATACTCTTTTCTTAACTAATGAAAAAGGCTATTCCAATTAAAAACCAAAAGAAAGTGATTAAAAAGCATCTTTTACAAAAGAAGGTTTTCAAAAAAAGTAAAGGTCTACATTATCTTTCTGAAACCAAATTGGTTCTTTAAAAAAATCCTTTCTTCTCTAGAAATGTGTCAATCCTTAGGCATAATATCTTCTCCATTATTCTAGCTATAATCGGAAGAAGTGATATTGGTCTATAGTTGCTAGGATCTTCTCGGTCACCTGACTTAAAAATTGTCACTATTTTTGCAGTTTTGAACGGCTGAGGGAAGATTCCATCCTTAAAACACCCATTATTATGTTTGACAAGTTGAACCTTAATAACTGGAAAAATTTATTTCAGGACACGGAGGGATAAAAAATCTGATACCAGCGGAATTATTCTTTATTCCAGAAATCACTGTTAACACTTCACTTTCATTCGTCTTTTGCAGCCACATACTTGTTTCACTAGCTGGCCCAATATACTGGTGAAACGACCCTTCGTTTTTATGTAAACTTAATGACTGTCTAATTTCATTACCTGCGTTAGAAAAATGATCGGCCAGTTTTTCATTAAAATCTGCCTGAAATTGTTCACTTCCACATGGCTCCTTGTCAATTCCTCCAATTTATTGAGCCGGGTTGCTCCTTATATACAGTTCGTTACCACGAACTGCCTGAAAAACCGAGAAGATTTAAAATATTCTTTTCTTAACTAATGAAAAAGGCTATTCCAATTAAAATTTCTTTCAGGAAACGGAGGGATAAAAAATTTGATCCAGTGGAATTCTTCTTCATTCCAGAAATCAATGTTAACACTTCATTTTTATTCGTCTTTTGCAGCCACATACTTTTTTCACTAGATGGCCCAATATACTGGTGAAACGACCCTAAGTTTTTATGTATACTTACTGACTGTCTAATTTCATTACCTGCGTTAGAAAAATGATCGGCCAGTTTTTCATTAAAATCTGCCTGGTTTTGTCCACTTCCACATGGTTCCTTGTCAATTCCTCCAATTTATCGAGCCGGGTTGCTCCTTACTTACAGTTCGTTACCACGAACCGCCTAAAAAACCGAGAAGATTTAAAATATTCTTTTCTTAACTAATGAAAAAGGCTATTCCAATTAAAAACCAAAAGAAAGTGATTAAAAAACATCTTTTACAAAAGAAGGTTTTCAAAAAAAAGTAAAGGTCTACATTATCTTTCTGAAACCAAATTGGTTCTTAAAGAAAGTTTTTCATTAAAATATGCCTGGTATTGTTCACTTCCACATGGCTCCTTGTCAATTCCTCCAATTTATTTAGCCGGGTTGCTCCTTACTTATAGTTTGTTACCAAGAACTGCCTGAAAAAACGAGAAGATTGAAAATATTCTTTTCTTAAGTAATGAAAAAGGCTATTCCAATTAAAAACCAAAAGAAAGTGATTAAAAACATCTTTTACAAAAGAAGGTTTTCAAAAAAAAAGTAAACGTCTACATTAAGCAGAAGACCAAAAATTACAATAAGCAACAGATTCAAACTCAAAGCGAGCAGAAACTAAGCGGAGAGTGTGTATTCTAAAGCCGAAAATATCATTTGTAATTTACTGAAAAGGTAAATTTTAAATGTTCTCTCTTTTTTAAACTTTAATAAATACAAAATTATTAAGACTTTCAGTAGTCGACATTATTATCTGTATTAAACGGTCAATTCATGTTCATATCTATTTTTCGAGTAAACTTGGCTATGATGATGATTTTTTTTCTTTTTTTACGATATTATGCGAATTAAAATACACAGCTCGAAATAAGGATTATTTAAAACGAACAAAAATTAACATATGTAAAAATATAAATTATTTTGGTTCTATATTATAAAAAAAAACAGACTTAACAATAAACAGCAAAGTTAAACTTAAAACGAACCGTTATTAAGACATTTAAGCCCAGCTTTCTACTCCTTATCTCCATAGCTCCCAAAAGTTAGAATATTTTTTGCACATTTATAAAAGCTAATAAATAGTTTAAACAAAAAGTTATAAATTGTTAAGATATATGAATTTAAAAGAAAGAAAACAGATTCAAATAAAGGCGTCTTTAAAATAATAAAACCAAATGAATTGTCCCATGCACATTTATAGCTTAAAGAATCTCTTGACAATTATTTTCGGAGAAGACCCTGCTAAAATATTCTTTTCATATATTGCAGTTCTTTTTTAACTTTTGTTGTGATTTGAGAGGAAAAACTAGCATCATTTTAGGTAATGTCTGTATGTTTTAAGTTTGGCTGCATTTTTGACGGTAATTTTTTTTTTCTTTTATGTTTCATTTCTTCACTCATAGTTATTTTTTCTTGCCTTATGTTTGACATTTTACATAAGCTAAATTCTGCTTTTTTTCAAGTTAAAGATGTAATTGCCGTTTTAAATGTAATTTCGCGTTTTTTTCAGGAAATAAAAAATGGAGCTGAAAACTGCCTGTTTGACATCTTTTTGTTTAGTATTTTATTTTATATATATTTAATATCTAGTTTTAAACATTTTTCCAAGAAAAGTATTTCTCAAACAAAAATAAATAGTTATGTTGTCATGTAAAAACAGGTTTAAAAAAAACAAAAACAAAAAAACATACAAACATATTCTATTTGTATTTTCCTTCTCTTAATTTTTTGGACATTTTAAATTGATCTTTCAACATTTTTTTTGCATACATGCATCGTATATTTAACAATTCAATTCTATCATAGGCAGCACATTCGCACTGCCTAAGTTTAGAAGGATGTTGGCACAATGTATTTTTTTTTCCATACCAGGGCACTTCATATCGAAGAAGTTGTCGGAGAAACTTCGAAATGGGCTCATTCGATTGGAAATTGGAGTGGCTAGTGCCCTTTTTAATAGTTTAAAGGGATTGGAGGGCAACTAGCCTCCTCCCCCCCTCACGCCCATCATTCCCCCAAACATATCAAATCAAAATTTTAAGATATCCATTTTGTTCACCGTAGTTGATTTCCGGATAGAAAATCTATTTTTGAAGAGGACACTCCCCCACAATCCTAAGGGAAAGGGTTTTAAGTTATGACTTGAGGGCATATAAGAACGATTTTCGCACAATGTATTATTTATTATTTGTTCCTGTAGAGCAGGGCACTTCGTATTGAAGAAGTTGTCGCAGAAACTTCGAAAAGGGCTCATTCAATTGGAAATTGGAGTGGCTTGTGCCCTTTTTAAAAGTCGAAAGTAATTGGAAGGTGACTAACACCCCTTCCCCGCCCACCATTTCCCGAAACACTTCCAATCAAAATTTTGAGGTAGCTATTTTGTTCAGCGTAGTTGATTTCCACATAGAAACTATGTTTTTAAGGAGAACACTCCCCCACAGCCCTCAGTGCAAGTGTTGTAAGTTACGCCCTGGGGGCATATAAGGTTTTTATAGAAGGTGTTGTCGTAGAAACTTCAAAAAAGGCTCATTCGATTGGAAATTCAAAGGGCTAGTGCCCTTTTTAATAGTCGACAGTTATTGGAGGGCAAGTAACACCCCTCTCATGCCCACCATTTAGCCAAACACATCCAATCAAAATTTTGAGATAGCCATTTTATTCAACGTACTTTTAAGTTCTGGAAATTAGGTCTTTGAGGATGACGACCCCGCGCAGCCCTCAGCCGAGGGTTTTAAGTTATGCCATGGGGGCATATAAGGTTTTTATAGAACGCGTTGTCGTAAAAACTTCCAAAAGGGCTCATTCGATTGGAAATTGAAATGGCTAGTGCCCTTTTTAATAGTCGAAAATGATTGGAAGGCAGCTAACAACCCTTCCATGCCCAGCATTTCCCCAAACACATTCAATAAAAATTTTGACTTGACTTGACTTGACCAATAAAAATTTTGATATACCCAATTTGTCCCATGACGTTCAAATTTCAGGAAATTATACCTTAGAGCGGGAAACTCCCCCCACAGTCTTTAGGGCAAAGGTTAAAAGTTATGTCCTGGAGGCACATAAAGTTTTTATTTAAATCTTTGTTGTAGACACTTGAAAAAAGGCTCATTCGATTTAAAATTCAAAGGGCTAGTGCCCTTTTTATGTTCAAAGTGATTTAAGGGCAACTAACCCCCTTGTCACCCCCACTTTTTCCCCAAACACATCCGATCAAAACTTTGGGATGTCCATTTTATTCAACTTAGTTGAATGTTTTGGAAATTAGGTCTTTAAGGATGACAAACCCTCCCCCAACAGCCCTTAGGGTAAGGGTTGTAAGTTATGCCCTTGGGGCATATAACGTTTTTATTGAAAGCGTTGTCGCAAAAACTTTAAAAGGGCTCATTTAATTGGAAATTGAAAGGGCTAGTGCCTTTTTTAATAGTTGAAAGTGATTGGATAGCGACTAACGCCCCTCTCACGCCCACCATTTTCTGAAACACATTCAATCAAAATTTTGATATATCCATTTGGTTCAACGTAATTGAAAGTTTCGGAAATTAGGTCTCTTAGGATGATAACCCCCTCAGAGCCCTCAGTGCAAGGGTTGTAAGTTATGCTCTGGGGGAATATAAGGCTTATTTAGAAAGTTGTCGTAAAAATTTCCAAAAGGGCTCATTTGATTGGAAATTTAAATTGCCCTTTTTAATGGCAGCGCAATCACGGTACCTAAGTAAAGAACGACTTTGGCACAATGTATTATTTATTTTATTTTTACCATACCAGGGCACTTCGTAGCGAAGGAGTTTTCGTAGAAACTTCGAAATGGGCTCATTCGATTGGAAATGGGCAAGGCTAGTGCCCTTTTTAGTAGTCGAAAGTGCTTGGAAGGCAGCTAACACCCCTTCCACGCCCACGATTTCCCGAAACACATCCTATCAAAATTTTGAGATAACCATTTTGTTCAGCGTAGTTTATTTCCAAATAGAAATTATGTTTTTGAGAAGGACACTCCCCCACAGCCCTCAGGGCTAGGGTTGTAAGTTATGCCCTGGGGGCATATAAGGTTTTATAGAAAGCGTTGTTGCAGAAACTTCAAAAAAAGCTCATTTGATTGGAAAAAAGAGCTAGTGCCCTTTTAAATATTGAGTCGAAAGCGGTTGGAGGGCAACTAATCACCCTCTCACGCCCACCTTTTCCCCAAACACATCGAATCAAAATTTTGAGATAGGCATTTAATTCAACGTATTTGAAAATTATGGAAATTAGGTCTTTGAGGATTACAACCCCCTAGAGCCCTCAGGGCAAGGGTTATAAGTTATACCCCGGGGGCAAATAAGGTTTTCAAAGAAAGTGTTGTCGTAGAAACTTCAAAAAGGGCTCATCTGATTCAAAATTGAAATGGCTATTGCCCTTTTTAATAGTCAAAAGCAATTGGAAGGCAACTAACACCCCTTCCACGCCCACCATTTATCGAAAAACATCATAGTTTTGAGACAGCCATTTTATTCAAAGTTTTGAAAGGTCCGGAAATTATATCTAAGAGGATAACACTCCCCAATAGCCCTCTGGGTAAGGGTTGTACTTTATACCCAGCGGGCATATAAGGTTTTTATAGAAAGCGTTGTCGTAGAAAGTGAAAAAAGGGCGCATTCGATTGGAAATTTAAAGGGCTAGTGCACTTTTTAGTCGTCAAAAGTGATTGGAAGACAACTAACCCCCCTCTCACGCTCACGATGTTACCAAATTCATCCAATCAAAATTTTTTTTTCAACTTAGTTTAAATTTTTAGAAACTAGGTCTTTGAGGATGATAACATCCTCATTTCCCTTGGGGCAATGGTGGTAAATTATGTCTTGTGGGCATGTAAGGTTTTTATAGATAGTGACATTATAAAAACTTCAAAAACGGCCCATTTGATTTGAAATTAGAAGGGCTTATGCAATTTTAATAGTCGAAGGTGATTGGAGGATAACTAACACCCCTCTCACACCCATCATTTCCCCAAACACTTCAAATCAAAATTTTGAGATAGCCATTTTGTTCGACGTAGTTAGAAAGTCTGAAATTTTGGTTTTGCGGATGACACTCCCCCCATAGCCCTCAGGGCAAGGGTTATAAGTTAGGTCCTGGGGGCATATAAGGTTTTTTCATGGGAAGCGCAATAGCGCTGCCTAAGTAAAGAAAGATGTTCGCATAATGTATTATTTTTTTTCTTGGTCTTAGACCAGGGCACTTTGTATCGAAGAACTTGTCGTAGAAACTTCAAAAACGGCTCATTCGATTGGAAATTGGAGTGGCTAGTGCCCTTTTTAATAGTCTAAAGTGATTAGAGGGCAACTAACCTACCCCCCCCCCCGCAGGCCCATCATTCCCGCAAACACATCCAATCAAAATTTTGAGATAGCCATTTTGTTCAGCGTGGTTGATTTCCAGATAGAAAATATGTCTCTGAGGAGGTCACTCCCACACAACCCTAATGGCAAGGGTTTTAAGTTATACTCTGGAGGCATATAAGAACAATATTGGCACAATGTATTATTAATTAATTTTTTTTTCCTTTAGACCAGGGCACTTCGTGTCGAAGAAGTTGTCTTAGAAACTTCCAAAAGGGCTCATTCAATTAAAAATTGGAGTGGGTTGTGCCCTTTTTAATAGTCGAAAGTGATTTGAAGGTAACTGACACCCCTTATACGCCCACCATTTCCCGAAAAACATCCAATCAAAATTTTGAGATAGCCATTTTGTTCAGCGTAGTTGATTTCCAGAAAGAAAATATGTTTTTGAGGAGGTCACTCCCCCACAATCCTCAGGGCAAGGGTTTTAAGTTATGTCATGGGGGCATATAAGAACAATGTTGGCACAATGTATTATTTTTTTTCTTCCTTTAGACTAGGGCACTTCGTATCGAAGAAGTTGTCGTAGAAATTTCGAAAAGGGCTCATTCAATTGAAAATCGGAGTGGCTTGTGCCCTTTTTAATAGTCGAAAGTGAATGGAAGCCAACTAACACCCCTTCCACGCCAACATTTTCCGAAACACATTCAATCAAAATTTTTAGATAGCTATTTTATTCAGCGTAGTTGATTTCAAATTAGAAATTATGTTTTTGAGGAGGATACTCCCCCCAGCCCTCAGGGCAAGGGTTGTAAGTTATGCCCTGAGGACATATAAGTTTTTTTTTTATAGAAGACGTTGTCGTAAAAACTTCAAAAAAGTCTCATTTGATTGTAAATTCAAAGATCTAGTGGCATTTTTAATATTCGAAAAGGATTTAAAGGCAACTAAACCCCCCTCTCACGCCAGTAGTCCATCCAGGAAGATCCAATCCAAATGCTGATATAACGATTTTATTAAGAGTAGTTTTAAATTCTGGAAATTAGATATTTGAGGATGATAAACCCCCCACAGCCCTCAGGGCAAGGGTTGTAAGTTATGCGTTTGGGGCATATACGGTTTTTTTATTGAAAGCGTTGTCGTAGGAACTTCGAAAAAGGCTGATTCGATTAGAAATTCAAAGGGCCAGTGTTCTTTTTAATAGTCTTAAGTGATTAGAGGTCAGCTAACCCCCCTCTCAAGCCCACCTTTTCCCGAAACACATCCAATAAAAATTTTAAGATATCCATTTTGTTCAACGTAGTTGAAAGCTCTGGAAATTAGGTCCTTGAGGATGACAACCCCTCCCCCCCCACAGCCCTCAGGGCAAAGGTTGTAAGTTATGCCCTGGGGTCATATCAGGTTTTTATAGATAGCATTGTTGTAGAAACTTCAAAAAGGGGTCCTTCAATTGGAAATTGAAAGGGCTAGTGCCTTTTTAATAGTCGAAAGTAATTTAAGGGCAACTAACCCCCCTCTCACGCCCACCATTTCCCCAAACACATCGATTCGAAGTTATGAGATATCCATTTTGTTCAAAGTAGTCGAAAGTTCTGGAAATTTGGTCTTTTAGGATGATAACCCCATCAGAGCCCTGTAATTTATGCCCTGGCTGTAAGTTATGGCTGTAAGGCAGTAAGTTATGCCCTGGGGGAATATAAGGTTTATATAAAAAATTGTTGTAGAAATTTCAAAAGGGGGTCATTTGATTGGAAATTCAAATTGCCCTTTTTAATAGTCAAGAGTGAGAGGAGAGCAATTAACCCTCCTCTCACGCCCACCATTTCCCCAAACAAATTCAATCAAAGTTTAGAGATAGCCATTTTGGTCAACGCAGTTGAAATTTCTACTAGATGATTACCAGATGATGCTGATAGCAATCAATGTTGGGAAAGCATAAAGTTGTGCTTTCAAAATGCCACGAAAGCCACCATTGGATACCGCAAGAGCCCAAAAAACCAGTGGCTATCTGACCAAACATGGGAACTCATTGAGACAAGAAAAAAAGTAAAAGCATCACTTATCCAAAGACAAACTCCCAACCAACATATCCTGAGAAACGATGAATACAGAGCCGCGGATAAAAAGAGGTAAAGAAGAGTGGCAGAAAAGACCAGAGAAACCTGCTGGAGCGAAAAGCAGCGCAGGCAGAAGAGGCGGTGGAGAGAGGTGATTCAAGAGCCGTCTATAAAATCACTAATGAGATTATTGGAAAGAAATCCTCTATTCAACATGGACCAGTAGCAGACCCCTCGGGCATCCTGATAGCACACCAGTCTGACGTAAACGAAGTTTGGGCCAGTCACTTCGAGAAGCTGCTGAATGGACCTCCACCAGAGGATCCCCTAGAAATCCCAGCAACAACACTGCTTTTCTTAGACATCAGCATGGATCCGTCGTCAACCACTAAAATTGTAACAGCACCAAAGAATCTGAATAATGGAAAGTCGCCTGGCGAAGACAGGATATCTGCGGAAATGTTCAAAGCGTCTGTTATGACCTGCATCAAGTTCTGGACAGCGTTGTTTGCAGTAATCTGGACGACCGCCAAAATACCTTCAGATTGGAAACGCAGCACGCTTGTGAGGATCTTTAGGAAAGGCGATACGTCTTTCCCAGGCAACTGGCGAGGAATCTGCATGCTTTCCATACCTAGCAAATTGCTGACGCACATTTTACTGCTGAGAATCAGCTCGCAGCTCGACAGACTCCTTCGCGACGAGCAACATGGATTCAGACCGAACCGTTCATGTGCAGACTTGATATTTACCCTACGGCTACTGACGGAAGAAAGCAGAGAATGGCACTCCAAAATCTATACGATATTCATCAATTTTGAGAAGGCATTTGACTCAGTAGACCGCCAAAGTCTGTGGAAGATCCTACTGCATTACGGAATCCCTGAAAAGATAGTTTCACTGATTGTTACGTTTTATGAAGATAGCGAGTGCTGTGTAAAGACACCAGATGGCCAAACCCGTTTCTTCTGCATTATGTCAGGAGTTAAGCAAGGTTGCGTCTTGTCACCGCTACTCTTCGTAATTGTCATTGATTACATACTGCGAAGTACAAGCACAGACGGAATTCAGCTGAATCCAGAAACATGCCTCAGTGATGTAGACTTTGCTGACGACATCGCCGTCCTAGAATCATGCAAGCAAAGACTCCAAGAACTCCTTGACAAAGTGAGAGAGAGAGGCGGCCATGTCGGCCTAAAAATAAATAATGAGAAAACTAAATGCATGGCTACCACAGATTCACCCCTGAGCATCACTTGCGGAGACCAACACATAGAGCAAGTCGTCCATTTTAAATACTTGGAAAGCATAATAGAAAGCACCGGATCGACCACAAAAGAAGTGCTCACAAGAATCGGTCAAGCCAATGGGGCCTTCAATAGATTACAGAAGGTATGGCGGTCCCAAAGCTTCTCTATATGGCTAAAGCTACGACTCTTCAATAGCAATGTTATGCCAGTGCTGCTCTACGCAGCCGAAAACTGACACCAGAACCAGGAACAAGAGCAAAAAATACTTGCTTTCGAAGAAACACGTCTTAGAAGAATTCTCAACATCCTTTGACAGCAGAGAATAACAAACCAATCCATCCGTGGCAAGACTGGCCAGCCTATGACACATATCATAAGAGTCCGCCGATGGAGATACCTTGGCCATGTACTACGTATGGAAAATCCCCGACTACCAAATGCAGCGCTCCCATTGGCAGCTATTGGGTTCACGCAACAGTGGCAGACCCAGAAATACCCTGCGTCGAACGTACCAGACAGATCCCTGCAACCTGCACGCATCAATCCAACCTCAGTGGGAGGATATACTGGCAGCAGCAAACCGGCGTGAAGATTGGCGGCTCCTTCTTGATGCCCTGGGTGCCTCTGGAGGCACAGGCAGATCTAAGGTCTAAGGTAAGTTGAAATTTCTGGAAATTATGTATTTAAGGAAGAAAAACCTCTCAGAGCCCCCAGGGCAAAGGTTGTAAGTTATGCCCTGGGGGCATATAAGGTTTTATAGATAGAGTTGTCGTAGAAACTTTAAAAGGGGCTCATTTAATTGGAAATTAAGAGGGCTAGTGCCCATTTTAATAGTCGAAAGTGATTGGAGGGCAACTAACCAACCTCTCACGCCCACCTTTACCCCTACCACATACAATCAAAACTTTCAGATAGTCATTGTGTTCAACGTAGCAGAAATTTCTGGAAATTAGGTCTTTGAGGATGACGACCCCCCACAGTCCTCAGGGCAAGGGTTGTAAGTTATGCCCTGGGGGCATATAAGGTTTTTATTGAAAGCGTTGTCGTAGAAACTTCAAAAGGGCTCATTTGATTGGAAATTGAAAGGTCTAGTCTCTTTTTTTAAAGTTCAAAGTAATTGGAGCAAACCAATTAACGCCCTCTAACGCCCCTCTCACGCCCATCATTTTCTCAGACACAACCAATCAAAATTTTGAGATAGTCATTTTGTTTAACGTAGTTGAAAGCTCTGGAAATTAGGTCTTAGAAGATGACAACCATCCTCACAGCCCTTAGGGTAAGGGTAGCAATTTATGGCCTGGGAGCATATAAGGTGTTTATATAAAGTGTTGTCGTAGAAACTCAAAAAGGGCTCATTCAATTGGAAATCGAACGGCCTAGTGCCCTTTTTAATAGTCGAAAGTGATTAGAAGGATTGACATTTTTATAGTAAAGATCGATGTGGGTATAATGTATTATTTTTTTGTTGCTGTTGTTGTTTAGACCAGGGCTCTTCGTATCCAAGGAGTTGTCGTAGGAGCTTCGAAAAGAGCTCATTCGATTAAAAATAGAAAGGGCTGATGGTCTTTTTAATAGTCGAAAGTGGTTGGAGGGAAAATAATCCCCCTCCCACGCCCACCCTCCCATTTACCGTTATGTTTAAAAACTAAATGTTGCCATAGGATTAAATCAAAATGCACTGTGTTAATGCTAATTCCCAATTAGGCATCTCAGCATTATCCCAAGAACGACTGAGGGTACTAAGTTCAGACTTTCGGGGCTACTTCTGCTCTTAAAATTGAACCATATCAAAATAGCGTAGGTGTATCCAAGCTATAAAAAAAAGTAAACAGATTTTTTTGCGAATGGTATCAAGCTTTCCATTTCAGGTCAACTAGAGGAGGTATGGAACTAAATTAAACAATACTATTTGTGTCCAGATTTTTAGAAGGGTGTATGTTGTTAAAAATTGCTGAAAATTTTTCTCCAGCATACAAATAGCAGGCCAAACTATAAATTCTTAAGAAAAAGGAAAAGATTTAAAGGATTATTTTTTTCCCCTGAAAAGACTATGTCAATATAAAACGAACAGAAAATAATTAAAAAAAAGTTTTTCAACAAAATAAGTTTTTCAAGGAAAGGTAAAGAACTCCATTAAACAAAAAATGAGCAAAAATAAAATCAAACAATCTACCAAGCGTGAAACTACCACAAATCAGCATCGATAAATAAATGAAACCCAAAACGAACAGAAATTACAATAAATAACCGAGTCAAACTCAAAACGAGCAGAGATTAACAAAATTTGGGCTAAAAACCCCTATGCCTTACCTAGGCCAGAACATAATTTGCACTTTACTGAAAAAAAATATAAAGGAATGTGCATTGTCAGTTTAATATACATATACTGATATTTAGTAATCAAAATGTTAATATTATTTTATATATTAAAGTTATAAAAGTAAAAACATTTATTTTTTTTTTAGTAAAGTGCACATTATGTCCTGGCATTGGTAAGGCATAGAGATTTTGAGCCCAAATTATGTTAATTTCTGCTCGTTTTGAGTTTGACTCGGTTATTTATTGTAATTTCTGCACGTTTTGGGTTTCGTTTATTTATCGATGCTGAATTGTGGGAGTTTCACACTTGGTTGATTATTTGATTTTATTTTTGCTCATTTTTTGTTTAATGGAGTTCTTTACTTTTCTTTGAAAAACTTTTTTTTGCGGAATTTTTTTTTTTATTAATTAATAATACATTCAATAAACATATAGAAAATTCATACAAAAAAGATAAACTTATTAAGTAAACACTTTAAAATACTAAACACTTTTCCTCTAGGTCATAGCCTGTTGAGGTAACATAAATAGCTGCAATTTACGTGAGCGTTCAAATCCATGCCCTCTATATTACCAAAAATGAGACCCAGCTACCAAATCATCTAAACCAATAAATGGAAATAAAGGGAAACGAACACAAAACAACATAATTCCCTTTAACCTATCTTTAACTACCCTTCAAACTTTAACTACCCTTCAAACCTTTCCCTAACCTATTCCCCCTCCCTCCCCCAAGGAAAAAAAAGCAATCAACTTAATGACCCAAAATACTTTTTTATCGCAAATTTAAATGATCCCACTACCCGCTTCTCTTTTAAATCTTTAGGCAACGCACTCCCCACCCTAGAGCAGACTATATGAATAGAAAAATCGGATCTTATGCAAGGTGTAGGAGAAATATTAGTTGATCTTTAGTTCTAATATTTACACTGTAGAGATTTAATATATTTTGAAAAAAAATTACAAAAAAAAACTCAGAAAAAAGGCCATGATGAAATCGGTACGCAAAAATAGAGCAAGCAGTTCTATGTAAATTATCTGTTGACTTTAAAGCCCCATCTCCTATAAGTAAAAGAGCTTTATCATAATTTTTTTTTCAATCTTTCAGCACGAATTTAAATGTTGACACCCAAACTATTGAACAATATTTCAAATGGGAATTGGATCAGAGAAAAATAAAGCAGGTGTAAAATTTTTTGGGAAAAATTGTTTTTTATATGATTTTTAAAAGAAAGATTTTCATCAAGCAAAAGTCCCAAGTATTTCGTAAATTTCGTCTCAGGTCTGCTAATCACGCTTCTCGATGTTAATAGCCCCCAATCATCTGCGTGAGACTTTACTGTTCACGAAAAAACAAAATTTGTGATTTAAGCACACTGATCACTAGCTTATTTGCATCCATCCAATCAAAAACTTGCTAAATAGCTGATTTAAGTTGGTAAAGAAAAATCATCATCAGCTATTCCAATCGCTGTATCACCAGCTTAACTTTGCACCAGGTCATAACCAGACTTTTTTTCCTCAACAGGTAAATTATTAGCACAGAGCAAGGAACAGCTAATTGGGATCACCTGTTTTGGAGAAAAAAATATGTAAGACACGCAAAAATTTGTGTATTTTAAAACACAAGCAGACATACCTTCTTTGAAACTTAAGGTTTCTCTTTCAATGTTTCCAGGGTGGAGGGGTACTTTAGACACCTCTTACTCTTTGAGGATGTCTTCACTGTGCTAGAAATCTGAAAATGAAATCTAAAGACATGTTTTCTTTTTTTTTCAAATGTGAAAGAGTATTTCAGACAAGCCATGCTCTTTGGAGGTGTCATTGCTCTCGATCTTCTGTGCAGAAAGTTTATGAATGCAGTCTTTTAATAATCTACAATATGTCGCACTGTAAAGTTAATATGCATCCTATAGGAGAGTTCAGTGTTAAATTTAGTTTTCGAATTGTAAAGACTGATAATTTAAAGCAGTAAAAGGATGATTCAATGAAATTTAAATGATTTTCTTAAATGTTATGAGTTTTTACTCCAGCGCTACCTATCAAATAAATGCATTTGATAGCGCTTTGCAATCACAAATTTTGATTTTCGATATAAATTATCTCTACATTTAATCTAGAAGATAGTCCTGCTCAGAAGAAGTATAGTTAATTTTTTTTTTTTTTACTGAAAAACAAAACAAAACAATTAACTATCTAAATTGCTAATCAGTATCTTAAATTTCTTATTGGAGTCTACTTAAATTCAAGATACTAAAAGTCTACTTCTCATTCACACTTCGATTTTGTTCTAATGAATATCTTAATTCTTTTTTTAATAGTTTTCAGTACAAATTTGCTGTGTATTTCCAGTTAGAAAATTAGAAAGCAGTTGACAAATCTGTTTTTTCAACTTTTCAAATAAATAAATTTTTGAAAACCTGGTCAAAAATAAAGTTAAAGAAAAGGAATATAGAGAAGAATGAAACATTTTGCACCAATGAAAGTGGAAGAATATTTCTTTCGTGAAGAAGAGGTAGGGAAAGTATTAAAAGGATTAAAAAATAGAATGGCCTTAAGTACTAAATAAGTTTTTGAAATATGGTGGCTGCGAAGTTTTGAATAAAATTATGAACATGATTTTTTTAAAAGGAGAAGCACCTCACGATTTTTGTAAAACTTTAATTAAACCCTTGTATAAGAAAGGTGACAAGAGTGGGCATGGTAATCAAACCACACCCACTTTTGGTATCCGTAGGAGGTAAATTACTTAGTATGATTACACATTTAGGTTTCGAATTAGAAAACCAGAAAAAACAACAGGAATATACAACGGTAATCACACATATATATAAACAACGGTAATCACAAAATTTATAAAAACAATTAATAAAGATCACATATTAAACACTGAACAACTGTTTCATACATATAACTTTAAGTTTACTGTAAGAGAAGGGGATACCATGGATGAAAACTTTTTTTGCGGTTATGTTTAAAAATACGTTTTGACAGAGCTATTGCTGGGTCGGTTATTTTATATTTTAGGAATAGTGCTTAATTTTGGTTTGAAGAAGGTAAATGAAGTACAAATTTTGTATATCTGAAATATAGTGAACAGAGCTTATATTTATCAGTTTGTGAGAAAATCTTCCAAAATGGTGCTGTGTTTAGGAAATATGCTTGAATTATACAGTTTAACAAGGATTATTTGGTTGAAAAGCTGTTTATTTCGGACATCATTCTGAAGCATAAGACGCACCACACTTTTTTTCAAGGTGGGAAATCAGCAGCAACTGGGTATGCTTTAGGGATGGCCTAATCGGAAGACCAAAATAATCAAGTTTTTCAACTGGCTTTACTAAAGGATGTCCAAGCTAGACTGACAGAGCTGGACCCCAATTACTCCAGTTAAATAGTTTTTAATTACTCCTAATTACTTCGTTTACAATATTCACTCTCAAGAATACTAAACTTTTCTTCAATATGCTTTATCGTCCTGTAAGATTAAGGACATCATCCACATAATAGACAAGTGTCAAGTGTGTTGCTGCCTCAATTCATGAGGATATGCATTTTGATTGAGCGTCTAAGATGCCGCTGTTAAAAACCTTGGTGCGTACGTTTATAAGCAGAAACAAAACTCTCCAGGTCTTTCGGTTGGCTATTGGCACAAGGAACTCTGTTTTGTGGAACACGTGTTAGACTAGATGAATTGAAAACGGTAACCGAAGTGGATTTCGAATTTTAATGCGTACTTTAAGCTGTGAATATAAATTTCTCAAGGTGTGAATGACAGGGGAACGAACCCCACTTTTACCGTTTGAAGGAGCATGGCTCCAAGGCTTGCAGAATATAGATAAGGTTATTATAGGCCTAAATACCAAACTGAACGTTAGATTTTCCTTCCTTTGGGATAAGAGTGACATCACCGACAAAAAGACAATGATATTGTAAAAGTATCAAAAATCTCTGCATGAGCAGGCCTAGGTGTGACATGAGAAAAGGGGTTCCAAGGATAACATCCAGTGCACTAATATTATCTACTATCAAACGAATTTATCTGTTTCAGCTTGGAGACTGCCATTATTATAGCTTACGTTGTAACGACACAGCGAGACTCCGGGTGAACAGACAGAAATGCATCAAGTTCATATTTGTATTCAGACAGTAAAATTGGATCTAGTGTTGTGTATTAATTCGAGTAATGTGTTTTTACTCAGATAGGGGGATATCAGGGCCCTATTGAGTTTCAAAGATGTGATATTTTGGGGAGCAAGGGATTTCCAAATGAAATTGGGTAACGCAAAAATTCTTGAAGGTTATGAATCAACAGTGCCTACGCTGTGGCAAGCTAGCTCATTTGCGAAAAGATTTTTTGTAAAGAGCCAAATATCATTCAAATCACTCGACCTAGAACAACCATAATCTTTACAAATAGAAAACTAATGCTTCACGTGAGAGCAAGCTTTGCAGAGTTTTGTGTTTTTGCTCCATCGGGGACTTAAGTGCTGATGCAGATTTCTCGAATAAAACCGCTGAATTCAGCACATATTAAAGCATGGCAAATCTCAGCACAATAAAAATCAAGAGTAATTTGTATCTTGGTTTCATCAAAAGGACAAGATTTCTGAAGAAACTGGAAGGGGATATAATTTTTTGGCAAAATAGAGTAAAAAAATTCTTGATATAGGACTGAATGAACTTCATTCCAGTCAATCTTTCAAAACCAATTAAGGTTGGCTGTATCTTGGTTCATTGGTGTATGTGTTAAATCTAGTTTAAAAGACGCTACCATTGGAAGGAGGTCTGATAATTGATAAATATATATTACAGAAACCAGAGAAATTGGTTCATCAGTTGAAGTAACCACATTGTCTAAATTTGATGTATGATATGAAGCCTAAATGAAATTTTCAATTTTTGGCTGTACAATCAGCTTATCAGAAGAAAATACCACGGGGAATAGAAGTACGAAGTGATACTGCTGATTCTGAAAAATTTACATCACCATTAAAGTCCCCAACAACAACACAAGGGATATTAAGTTTTTGAATCTGTGTAATACACGCGTCAATTTCTCACAAGATTGTGCAAATAATCCTTCCGACTCATCATTCTTCCGATTATTCAGCAAATACACGTACACAAGACCCTACCTCTACTGCTAGAAAAGTGTCGTTAGAACTAAACAAACTTGGATGAATACTCACTGACACATAATTTGCCAGTTCTCCAGACAGAAAATTAGGTCTTTGAGGATGACCACTCCCCCACAGCCCTTAGGGCAAGGGTTGTAAGTTATCCAGTGGGGGCATATAAGATTTGTATAGACAACTTTGTCGTAGAAACTTCAAAAAGGGCTCATTCGATTGGAAATTTAAATGGCTAGTTCCCTTTTTAATAGTCGAAAGTGATTCTAAGGCAACTGACACCCCTTCATTCCCCCAAACACATCCAATCAAAATTTTGAGATAGCCATTTTGTTCAACGTAGTTGATTTCGAGATAGAAAATACGTTTTTGAAGAGGACACCCCCCCCTCCACAACCCTCAGGAAAAGGGTTTTATTTTATGCCCTGGGGGCATATAAGGTTTTTTAAAGAAGGCGTTGTCATAGAAACTTCAAAAAAGGCACGTTCGATTAGAAATTCAAAGGACTTGTGCCCTTTTTAATTGTCGAAAGTTATTGGAGGAAAACTAGCCCCCTCCCATGCCCATCATTCCCCCAAAAATATCCAATCAAATTTTGAGCTAACCCTTTTATTCAGCCTAGTTGATTTTCCAGATAGAAAATATATTTTTGATAAGGACACTCCCCCACAACCCTCAGGGCAAGGGTTTTAAGTTATGCCCTGAGGGCAAATTCAAAAACGGCTCATTCGATTGGAAATTTAAATGGCTAGTTCCTTTTTTAATAGTCAAAAGTGATTCTAAGGCAACTGACCCCCATCATTTCCCCAAACACATCCAATAAAAATTTTCAGATAGCCATTTCGTTCAGCGTAGTTGATTTCCAGATAGTAAATACGTTTTTGAGGAGGATCCCCCACAAACCTCATGGTTAAAACTACGTTGATTTTCCAGATAGAAAACATATTTTTGAGAAGGACCCTCCCCCACAACCCTCAGGGCAAGGGTTTTAAGTTATGCCCTGAGGGCAAATTCAAAAACGGCTCATTCGATTGGAAATTTAAATGGCTAGTTCCTTTTTTAATAGTCAAAAGTGATTCTAAGGCAACTGACCCCCATCATTTCCCTAAACACATCCAATCAAAATTTTCAGATAGCCATTTTCTTCAGCGTAGTTGATTTCCAGATAGTAAATACGTTTTTGAGGAGGATCCCCCACAAACCTCATGGTTAAAACTAAGTTTAATAAAATGGCTATCTCAGAATTTTGATTGGATGTGTATGGGGGAAAGCTGGGCGTGAGAGGGGGGTTAGTTGCCCTCCAATCACTTTTGACTATTTTAAGGGCACTAGCCCTTTGAATTTGCAATCGAATGAGCCTTTTTTGAAGTTTCTACGACAATGACTTCTATAAAAACCTTATATGCCCCCAGGGCATAACTTAAAACCCTTGCCCTGAGGGTTGTGGGGGAGTGTCCTCCTCGAAAACATATTTCTTATCTGGAAATCAACTACGCTGAACAAAATGGCTACCTAAAAATTTTGATTGGATGTCTTTGGGGGAATGATGGGCGTGGGCGGGGGGCTAGTTGCCCTCCAATCCCTTTTGACTATTAAAAATGCCACTAGCCCTTCGAAATTCCTATCGAATGAGCCTTTTTTGACGTTTTTACGACAACGCTTTCTATAAAAACCTTATATGCCCTCAGGGCATAATTTAAAACCCATGCCCTGAGGGTTGTTGGTGAGTGTCCTCCTCAAAAACATATTTTCTATCTGGAAATCCACTACGATGAGCAAAATGGCTAGCTCAAATTTTTGATTGGATGTTTTTGGGGGAATGATTGGCTTTGGGGGGGGGGGATTTTCCTCCAATAACTTTCGACTATTAAAAAGGACACTAGCCCTTTGAATTTCTAATTGAATAAGCCTTTTTTGAAGTTTCTATGACAACGCCTTCTATAAAAACCTTATATGCCCCCAGGGCATAACTTAAAACCCTTGCCCTGAGGGTTGTGGGGGAGTGTCCTCCTCAAAAACAAATTTTATTTCTGGGTATCTACTACGCTGAACAAAATGGCTATCTCAAAATTTTTATTGGATGTGTTTTTGGAAATGATGAACGTGGGGGGGCTAGCTGCCCTCCAATCACTTTCGACTATTAAAGATGACACTAGCCCTTTGAATTTCCAATCAAATGAGTCCTTTTTGAAGTTTCTACGACAACAACGTCTATAAAAACCTTATATGTCCCCAGGGCATAACTTAAAACCCTTGCCCTGAGGGTTGGGGGGAGTTTCCTCCTCAAAAACATATTTTCTATCCGGAAATCAACTACGCTGAGCAAAATGGCTATCTCAAAATATTGATTGGATTTTTTGGGGGGAATGATGGGTGTGGGTGGGGGTCTATTTGCCCTCCAATCCCTTTTGACTATTAAAAAGGGCACTAGAACTCTTGATTTCCAATCGAATGAGCCCCCTTTGAAGTTTCTACGACGACCCTTTCCATTTGCAGTGCCTCTGGGAAAAAAAGAATAATAATAATAATAAGTAATAATAAAAAATTGGATCCGTATGGTCTTTACTATAGGCAACGGTATAGTGTTGCCTATGATTATTTAAAATTACGTTTCATATGTGTTGTCTCCTTAAAGTTTATCTTGCAATCTCAAAGAGAACAATAATTCACGGCCAGTACTTGAATTTTTTTTCACCTCTTTTTGTTGGGTCAGCATAATGACCCACTGGAGACGTCATTTTGACCGTAATCTCCCAAGAGAGTGCTCACTCCCGGTGTCATTTAACGAGGAACAAATGAAATCACCAGGATAGAAAACTAGGCACTCAAGAACTTTTGAAATTATCTCATCCGACGTACATTCAAGCAAGCGAAGGAGATAGATGAGTAAATAAATCTTAAAACTAGTAAGAATTAAATTGAATATTAAAGTTAAACTTAAAACAAATAAAAACTTCAACAAACAGGAGTCTGACTATTACCTCCTTCCCTCTCCCCTAACTTTAAAAGATCTAAAGCTTATTGAGGTATTTTCGTGTTTAAAATTTTTTGTCTCTTTTGAGTCTTGTGGCCTGCTATAGTTTTTCAAAAATTCAATGACAAATAAAAAATGAATCGCTATAATAAGCAAGATAATAGGAAAGGACTGGTGGAAATAAATTGAATTTTCAGTATGCAATAATATTAACTCATTGTCAACAATTTAATATTCTATTTCGCTGTACTCTGTTAGTAGTGATGTAACAATATCTCCAAGCGGGGCCCTATCCTTTTTGCATATATTAATATATACAAGCGGGCAGGTGGGGCATTACTGTATCAATTAAAGAGAGAAGACTGGTATATGGATGTTTTATGTTTATGGATGTTTTATGTTTATGGGTTTTTATTGTTCATTGTACTGGTGTTAAATATCCTGTTTCTGTTAAAAGTCATGACTGTTTTCATGCATTGATGGTTTTTTTTCCTGGTATTGTTATATAGTTGGTGTTTTATTTAATGTTTTTTTTTATGGATGTTTTATTGTATGGATATATGGTTTTTAATAGTTTTTCCGGCTGTTATGGATGTTTTAATGTTAGACATGATTCTTCATTGTAGCATGATTATAAGGGTTAACGCTTTTACTCTGACATTGAGCTTGGATATAAAAAGTCCGATACCGAGTTAGTATCTCAGTCAATAAGTTGAATATGATTAGTTTACATTATTTCAAATTGGAGAAATAAACGGTCAAATATTGTGAAAATGAGTAGGTTCACACTATTACACCTCGAAGGAGCTGACAGTGATGTTATGAAGACAAGTGCCCCCAATGTAGCAATTGAAATTGGAAAGGATTCCCGAATAACATTTGAGTGGGATGAGATGCTTGGCAGATACGTTATATAATTGAGTAAATTTAAGTCAGATGAACAATTATGCTTTGCCGCGAAAGTGAATATAATGTATTTATCACGACTACAGCATAGAGTGAATGCTATTATGAAGCACATTGATGAAAATGGATTGACAAACCTAATGCAAAGAGAGTGAAAATATATTCTTTTATTACATTTCTGTCAATAAAAATGTTTTTTTTACAATGCTTTTTTTTATTAGACACTAGATGAATGTTTATTCCGCCTTCTCTCTCTCTATGGTGGGTTGTGGTGTCCAAGAGGTATTGAGATTGTGCACAAAGTAAAAACTTGCAATTGTTATTTTAGTCTATAGCTGGTAGTGGGAGTATCAAGAACGATAAGGATTGGATTTGAAAAACAGAAGATCTTACGGAATCTAGTCAAACTGGAAAAATGTTTAGTGTTAGATGATGACTTTCTGGAATTATCTCTTCAACAGAAAATAGTTTCTCTAGAAATGCTTAACAGCATAATGGGAACTGATTCCCCATCTTTGGGTTATTGTATGAAGCTTATGCGTTGTGAATCAAATGCATTTACTCAATTTTTTGATATATTAATTGAAACGAAGCAAAATGACATTGAGATTCTACTTTTAACCACTACCTAGAAATTCATTCTTTAAAACAGTAGGAAATAAGTTTTTGTGACGATGCTCGATTAATTCTCCTCCTTATCCTCCTCCTAGAAGACAATTTTATTTTTCTATTGATTTTGAGTCAGTTTCTTTTTGGCAGTGAGACGGACAACATCGAAAAAATGTATCATACATGGTCACTGTGTTTAAATACTTTGGGCAGCTGGTCAAAATATTAGAACTGTACTACAGTTGATGACTATAATGAAAAGTGTAAACTATGCAATCCATGTAAATTTCATAAAGGATATGCTGTACAAATTAAGGACTGTAATACCTGTCTTGAAGAGACTTGTGACTCTCATGTGACTGAAAAGTGTGACCAGTGGGAAAATACTTACCCTGGTATGATTGGAAAAAACCCTAAACGTGACTTTAGCTTATTTCTACGGGATTGGTATCGTCGCAGCTTTAAATTGTATTGGGAAGAAGAATTTGGAGCACGTTTCAATTGTAAAAACATGAAGAGAGTATGGTTCCTGCGTCATCGTTGTGAGGACAATGCTAGTAATGATTTTGTAGTAATGATTATAAACCTAGTGATTTTTATTTGGCTGTGATAGAAAGTGATTCTTCATATGAGAATATTATGTGTGACATTACTTCAAATAATCAGATAGAAACAGGGGAATTTTTCAATATGAATCGTAATAGTATCATTGACTTCACAAGAAGATTTAATAAAAATGAAGTTACAATATTTTGTGGAAAATGTGACCCTGACTTTGCACACCAGGATCAGTACAAGTTGAATCCAAATGATCTGCTACCACTAATCGTTGTAGATGACGATGACTATGATGATGACAATCTAAATGACTATGAAGAAGAAGAAGAAGAAATCTAAACAAATGAAGACAAAATAATTTTATAGTGTATATATATTTTATTAAAAAACAAATTCACATACATTTTTAAAACACTTTATTCTTAGGGCACTCAATTCAATACTGTACAGGTCTGAGAGGGTATTTTCTACTAGAAAGTCATTCAAACGAGGACAGTGTACATAAATGTTGGCCAATTCACTGAAAGTATAATCACGACATCGAAAAATGAAATAAAGTAATGCATGAAAACCACAGATTTTGGTTGATAAATCTTGTACTCGCATCCGATTTTGAATAATTGTCTTTCCACTTCCTTCAAGGTAGTTTTTGATGTGTGGTGTGTAGAATGCATATGGTAGACCAAGAGGATTAAAAAATTCTATATTATTCGCTGTTTGATAGATGCATAGCCAATGACCCGTCTGCAGAGTCGATGGACTACTATTAACAATGATAATGGTTTTGTTAACAGTATGAATATATTGAAGGAAATCTGAGGGTATACAATAGGATTTTTATTTGGACATAAAAGGATCCATGTTAAATACATTGATTATTTGATTGGTGTTCATGGTGCCAAGTCTAATAAAACAATATCGTCTGGGGTAATTTCCCAATAGGTTTCAAATTGATTGAGTAAGATTAATGTTAAACTCCCAGTCAATGGTTTGTCAAAGGTACACTCTAAACGTACAGTACCCGTTCGGACAATACTCATATCTTGAGTACCAGACAAGTCCAAAACAATGATACCATGAATTTTTGCGAACACTGAATCGATGATACCATTTTCATATAGTTGAGAATCTCGATCTAGGGATTGCATTGTCAATTCATATAGGGCTCTAAAGGATTTATCAAAGGATAAATTGTAGAGAGGAATTCCATTTACTTTACATACAAGAGAGGAAAGTCCAAATAATTCAAATTTATGTGGCGAGCTTGTCTACGATCCTATGGCACTGACGATTTTTACAAAAGTGATAGTAAGTTTCGGTGGAACTTCACCATTGATAAATGAACAATCAGTGAAGGTACTTCATCGAGTTGCAATATGGCGTGGATTGGTGATTGTGTAAGAAACGAGCTGTTTAATATTATTCCCAGAGGCTCTTAGTTTTTCAATTGCCAAAGCAACAGAGTTCATAAGCTGTTGTTTTCGTATATGAAGTATTGCTTGGATGAGGTTAATATCATCATCGGAGGCTGCTTCCAGTGCCTTTCTTGATATAGAATAGAATTGTGCTAGCTGTCACTTTATATCAATTCTAAGACTGGGGGGCATCCATTAACAAATATAGAATATTTCATGATTGATTCTGCCAACTAAATGATACTCCTTGCTCACTGCCCAAGTGAGTTCACTGTCAGTATCAAAATTTGATCTATAGTCATAGCCCATTGGCAGACCTCTCAATTTCTTATAGGTTATTGGAATCATCAACATAAATTGTATGTAACTCGCATAGTTTGATGGATTGTTGCTAGTGCTCACCAATGTTCCATTTATGTAGACACTTATTTGTTTAGATAAATTGTGTAGTATACCATTTTCATAGGATAGTCCATCGATGTTGGAGGGAGGTGAATTGTCAGACTTTTTACTCACCACAACTTTTAAATCAATAATTTTGGATGATAAATCTATCAAGTAGTCTTCATTGGAATAAATTTGAAAATGTATATTTTCAGAGAGGGGTTGTTGTGGATAGAACTGATCATAGTACCCATGTTTTACACTGACATCAACTTTTTCTGCAATAACAAGATTTAGAAATATGGTGACAGTGGGATGAGATTACTTGTGGGGTTGACATGCCATCTAGGAAAAGAGATCCCTTATCAATCTGAAAATTATTCTTCTTGGTTTTTTTTTCTTATTCTTATTATTCTTTGACAAGAGTGATGATGATGACGTCTTTCGCTTCTGACCTGAGTAGAGACTGATGAGTGATGAGGTGTTTCTCTTCGTTTTTAAACTTTTTCAACTTTGTCGTGATTTCAATCGCTTGCCAAGGGATCGTGTGCTGGACCTGAGATTTTGTGAAACACTTTATTTTAAATCTTTGCCATCCCCCCAATCGTGTAGCGTAGAGGATGCAAAATCCGCGGCAACAGGCGCAATATATTTTTAGCCAGCGGTATTGCAGAGTAAAACAGCTTAGCAAATCAACTGCCAAGACCGTAGCCCGACATTGACGAACGGCCTTTATAATAGTCCATTCCATGACCAAATTGTCGTGGTTGGAGAGCAGTAAAATAACAATCACTATCAGGACACACAAATATATTTTTTCTGTTAGCCATTTTGTTGTTGTTGAATGGGTCGAAAATGACATGCAATCACGGCCAAACCCTTTGTTATTGCTAGTAGATCACCTAATTAACTTCTTAGTGTTAACTGACAGCGTTCCAAATACGAAGTGTTTACAGGAACATACTGAAGATGCCTTATACTATAGAGATGAACATGTTCAGGGGTTGTTTTTCGTTCAAGAACAAGGAGGGGGACATTTGAATTACCAACTGTCGATGTTTCCACAAAGGACACATAAAGAAATAAACAAGAGTCCGAGGCGAAACCAGGTGGATAATCAGCAAAAATAACACGATCCATCCCGTTAACAGTGCCTGCGTTTTTCCCATTGATCATATTTTGTTTAAAGCCATGAATATCTCTCAGATTATCATTGAGATGAATCATTTCAGTGTCAACGGGTGAGCTAATGTAAATCCTATCTTGTTCCATTGAATAATTAAAATGGAATGTACCATTCCTACGATATGAGATTTTTCAATTGATTGCACGACACAAATCCGTCATAGTACCATATTCTTTATATCTCAATGTTACATCAGGATAGTCACTAAATTTAAATGCTTAAACCCATTCATGCTCGACAAAGAGTGGCCAATCGAATGGTATAGATTTTATCTCATACACACGATCTTTTGTCAGAATATCATATGTATTTTTGAGAATGCAGTCAACAATAGCTACTTTATATTTTCCATCATTGAATTTGATGGCGGGGAGGAGTTTCGTCCGAAAATCATTAGTTTTATTCAATTCATTGTAGAGGGGATCAGAGACATTGAACATAAATGTTACATAAAAGTCATTGGGCATTGCCAATATCTCCAGCACTGATCCAGGAACCAAAACCAGAGTTGTATCCTAGCCAACGAACAAGCAAATGTTTCATGCCCCTGTGAGTACGAGTCTTTAATATCTTTTCAATCTGATAGATTCCGGTGTTTTTAACTTTTTGTAATTCATAATCATAAAAGCCACCAAGAATCTCATCATCTTTCATGTCACGTAGACGAGTCGTTATGGGTGTAGTGTCCAAGAGCTTGGAGAATTTAAAAAGTTCAGTGGACCATAAGTAATTACCTTTTTCAAAAACATTAGTAGTTCGATTGACTCGAACAGTATCACCAACATTGAAATTCTTCTTTTTCTTCTCATTACCAACACCATTGGAATACTGTTTAAGAAAAGTGTCAAGTGTATTGACATCATGATTAACTTCTGTTGGGGTTGAGTTGGACAGGGATCGATGTGGAAGTTAGTTATAAATCAACATTATTTTATCCAAATCATGAATAAAAGAAGCAATATTTTTCAAAGTGCAATACCTAGAAATTAAAAGTCGAATAGTTCTTATCAGCCGTTTGGCCAATGCTGCCTTTATTGGACTATGACTATGATAGAGGATTGCATTATATTTAAATAGAACCTTCTTTACATGGGGATTAACAAATTCACTACCCCGATCTGTTTGAATCTTCTTATAGCAATCCTGTTCAAGGATGATTTCAAGAGCTTTAGCAACTTCTTCCCCGCTCTTTGAACGCAGTGGAATAGCCTATGCATAGCGACTAAAACACTGATTGCAAGTAGAATGTACTTGTATGGGTGATTGTCACGTCGTTGAAGCTCATCCAGAGTCAAAAGATCTGCTTGTAATATTTTTAATGGGAAAAAGGCTTTAGTTTTTCGATAGTGATTACCGCGAACTCTACGATTACGATGTAGAGTGTAACTTGATTCCTTCTGTAGATACTCTGCCGCCCGATTCTTTTCAAGTCCAGTGACTTGAGCAAGTTTGGTGGGTGAGCTTAAAATTCCCACTGCACCAATATTCTCATAAACATGTTTCAATACTTCAACCATTTTGAACGTAAACACGTAGTGAAGTGTCCACTGCCCATTTGCATACTAACTGGTGATGATGAGGGGGATGCAGTGATATTAAGACGTCTTCGCTTGACTCCCCCACACATAACTCTTGCCACATCATTTCTACTCTGCGTGCTAGTATTTTCCGAAAATGATTTAAAAACATCTTTTGATATTTGACTAAATTCCTTTAATTGTTTTAAAATATGTTTATTGGCAATAAGGCTTTTGGGAAAGTTTGATGAGTTTAAAAATGTATGCAGGTGACTGTCAAATGATACAAGTCTTTTACGATTCATGACCAAATCCGATAATAAATCAAGTAGAATATAGGTCTTGCCATGGATTACAACTTGATTCCCATTATCATCAATTTGAACCTGTTCACTGTCATTGAGATATGTCAAGAGTCTTTTATACTGTTCAATGAAAGATCTTAAGCCTAACCGGCCAGCCATCACAAAAAACAAACAAAGACAAAAATCTCAAAAAAACAAACAAACAAACGAGACTGTGGCCAGTGGAAAGAAAAGAAAAACAACAGAAACAAAACAACGCGTATATTTCGCCTGTATACAAACAAGGCGTCTTCAGCACGAAAGACACAGAAAAAAACAAGATAAAACTAAAAACCAATAAAACCACCACCAAAAAAAACAAAAACAAAAATGTACAAACGGCGCAAACTGATCCACGTAGGGAAAAGATGCTAATATAAAGTTACTTCAGTGAGGACACCAGAGTAACTGAGGAAAAATAAAAAAACTGTAAATTACTTTAATTATTCAGTTGCGAAATAATCCTTTTGTTAGCTATTACTGAAGGAAATCGTTTTGGTCTAACAGGTAAAATAGTCCCCTGGTGATTATTTAAAATCTTTACTCCCTTATTGACAATTGATTTTCTCTTTAGAAGGTTATCATAAATTGGGTCAATATTTAAATTACCCGTGTCCCTATTTATGGAAAGGTTAGCAAACATATTTTTTTTAATTTCTATGGCTTCCCTGGCCCATTGGGTGTACCCTTTATCATTAGAAATAGCCAAGGCTTCATCAAATTTTACAAAATGATCTGCTTGAAGCCAAATATGCTCTGCTAAAGCTGAAACGAAAGTTTCTGGAGGCTTGCTTAATTGTAGGGTTTTTTCTATTGAATTACGGTGTTCAATAAACCATTCAACAAATTGTTGGTGAGTCCTACCAATATAGAACTTCCCACAAGAACACGGAATTTTATACACCCCACTTACTAAATTTCCCCGAGTTAAATCCTTACCAGAACTAAAAAACTACCCATTGGCCTCAGCGATTGGAAACATGTATCAATACCAAATTTACGTAAAACCCGTGAAAGTTTCTCCCCCAAACCAGGTACATATGGTAATGAAATGAAGCTTTTTGATACAACTAAATCTAAGGACTGAGAAACCTCAATAACCCTACTACTATGTTTGGCCCGTCTATTTTCAATTATTTTATCAATGAACTTAATTGGATAACTATTACAAAATAAAATATCCCTCAAGTATAACAATTCCGAATCCAGAAATTCCTGGGAACAGATTTTAAAGGCTCTATCCACTAGTGAAATTACAACCCCCTTTTCACCGACATAGGGTGGCAAGAATGAAAATTTAAATACCTATCATTGTGCGTAGGTTTTCTGTAAATCGAGAAAAGTAAATGGAAATCTCTTTTAATTAATAAAATATCCAGAAGAGGTAATTTATTATTATCCTCAAATTCAACTGTAAATTTAATATTATTATCAAAACTATTTAAATGCTTACAAAATAGGTCTAAGGAGTCCAATCTATGTTTCCAAACACATACTAAATCATCCATGAAACTACCCCAGAAACAAGGGGGGATTCTAGATCTTTTTGTAGCGGCGGTTTCGGTGGCATCTATGAATAGATTTGCCAATAAAGGAGAAAGAGAAGCCCCCATAAGTAACCCAAAAATTTGTCTGTGAAACCCCTCGAAAACCAAAATAAAAAGAAAATTCATTTACCAGCATAATTAGTTTCATAATGACATCAATATCCAAACTGGCTAACGTCACATCCTGTATTAAATCAAAGTGTTTTTCTAATTTACTTTTTAAAATATCCTCGCACCTTTTTAAATCACAATTTGAATACATGGACACAACAACATGATGTTGTGTCCATGTATTCAAATTGTGATTTAAAAAGGTGCGAGGATATTTTAATAAGTTAATTAGAAAAACACTTTGATTTAATACAGGATGTGACGTTAGCCAGTTTGGATATTGATGTCATTATGAAACTAATTATGCTGGTAAATGAATTTTCTTTTTATTTTGGTTTTCGAGGGGTGTTTTATAGACAAATTTTTGGGTTACCTATGGGGGCTTCTCTTTCTCCTTTATTGGCAAATCTATTCATAGATGCCATTGAAACCGCCGCTACAAACAGTTTTAGAATCTCCCCGTGCTTCTGGGGTAGGTTCATGGATGATGTGGTATGCGTTTGGAAACATGGGTTGGACTCCTTAGACCTTCTTTGTAAGCATTTAAATAGTTTTGATAATAATATTATATTTACAGTTGAATTTGAGGATAATAATAAATTACCTTTTCTGGATATTTTATTAATTAAAAGGGATTTCCATTTACTTTTCTCGATTTACAGAAAACCTACGCACAATGATAGGTATTTAAATTTTCATTCTTGCCACCCTATGTCGGTGAAAGGGGGGTTTTAATTTCACTAGTGGATAGAGCCTTTAAAATCTGTTCCCAGGAATTTCTGGATTCGGAATTGTTATACTTGAGGGATATTTTATTTTGTAATAGTTATCCAATTAAGTTCATTGATAAAATAATTGAAAATAGACGGGCCAAACAGAGTAGTAGGGTTATTGAGGTTTCTCAGTCTTTAGATTTAGTTGTATCAAAAATCTTCATTTCATTAAAATATGTACCTTGTTTGGGGGAGAAAATTTCACGGGTTTTACGTAAATTTGGTATTGATACATGTTTCCAATCGCTGAGGCCAATGAGCAGTTATTTTAGTTCTGGTAAGCATTTAACTCGGGGAAATTTAGTAAGTGGGGTATATAAAATTATGTGTTCTTGTGGGAAGTTCTATATTGGTAGGACTCACCAACAATTTGTTGAAAGGTTTATTGAACACCGTAATTCAATAGAAAAACCCTACTATTAAGCAAGCCTCCAGAAACTTTCGTTTCAGCTTTAGCAGAGCATATTTGGCTTCAACCAGATCATTTTGTAAAATTTGATGAAGCCTTGGCTATTTATAATGATAAGGGGTACACCCAATGGGCCAGGGAAGCCATTGAAATTGAAAAACATATGTTTGCTAACCTTTCCATAAATAGGGACACGGGTAATTTAAATATTGACCCAATTTATGATAACCTTCTAAAGAGTGAATCAATTGTCAATAAGGGAGTAAAGATTTTAAATAATCACCAGGGGACTATTTTACCTGTTAGACCAAAACGATTTGCTTCAGTAATAGCTAACAAAAGGATTATTTCGCAACTGAATAATTAAAGTAATTTACATTTTTTTTATTTTTACTCAGTTACTCTGGTGTCCTCACTGAAGTAACTCTATATTAGCATCTTTTCCCTACGTGGATTAGTTTGCGCCGATTGGACTTTTTTGTTTTTGTTTTTTTTGGTGGTGGTTTTATTGGTTTTTAGTTTTATCTTTTTTTTTTGTGTCTTTCGTGCTGAAGACGCCTTGTTTGTATACAGGCGAAATATCCACTTTGTTTTGTTTCTGTTGTTTTTCTTTTCTCTCCACTGGCCACAGTCTCGTTTGTTTTTTGTTTTTTTAGAGATTTTTATCTTTGTTGGTTTTTTATACTGTTCACGATAGGAATGTGGCATTAGATCTGCAAGACTTGTCATAACTTTAGATAAATCTTCTTCTTTTGGTATTATTATTGTTGATGGTGATGATGATGATGGAGTCATTTCCTTATTGTGATCAATGACATTCACTTTGAGTGGTCTCTCACGATAGGGTTTATGTTTGTCCACTCGGCGAAGTGCATTTTGAAGCAGAATTAATTTTTCATCGTCGGCAATTGTCTCATTGTTAATGAATTTATTGAAATTGTCCTCGAAATGTCCCTTTGGCGAAAGGGCTAGTTCAATTGGAGTCAATTTATAGGATTTGGCCATTTTCGGTCTAGAGAAAACTGTTTACAAATCCTGCAATGATTGGCAGTAAAAGTGTAAAGAAGTTACCACCCGCTTGAAGAAGTCGTATTTATTTTAAAATCGTTTTCTTTATATTTGCTTGCTGCTGATGCTAGGAAGCGTACAAGGGAACGATGTTGCTTTTTCTGTTGCTTAACACCTTCTGGTAGTTGAACATTGCCTTCAGTTAGATTTAAACAAAGTTCAGATATGAGATTAATGAATTCTCTGTCGACACCATGTTTGAGTTCAAAATGAGTTTAAAAATTTCTTTTTCAACCTTCGTTTTCGCTTCGGAACGTTTATCGACTAAAGTGTCAATAAACGTTTTCAAATAGGGTTTTTGGTCAAATTGCAGGGCTCTATGAATCCTTGTGACGTTGAAACCTTCGGCTACCATCCACCGCAAAAGAACGTGATTTACAACGATATTCTCTTTCGGATGAAGGTCGGCGATAAGTTTTTGTTTTGAAGGTGTCCAGTGCACACCACCATCCTCTACCTTAGAAATATTGTATGGACTCAAAGAGTCCCTAGTCACCGCTTTGTTTATGCACGGGAAAACGAAATCCTTCACCGAGTCATGATGCTCCACGAAAATTTCACCATCGATTTCAAAAAACCATCCCCGCGGTCCATTCTCCTCAACAATGGCAATGTTGGGGAAATCTGAAGCACGAGGATCGTTAAGCCATTTATAATTTCCGCACGGCAAAGAGTAGTGAGACATTGCCGACGGATAGAGGGAGTTCATATCTAAGAAAACTGCATCCGACTTTACACCGGTGTCTTGTCCATTCGGATTAGTTTCAAGGATACGATCACCATGAAAAACAGACCCTCCCCTCATTGATCTCTCTACAAATAGATGCTGATCCATGTCAGTGATCAAGCCTATTTCCTCTTAACTGATTTTAAGACTTAAATCCATCACCAAATGAGGAGTGGAAAAATATTAACCCAAATACAACCCGAATTCCCCATAGATTGCATCCATGTTCTTACACACAATATCCATAAACGTCAATACATCACTTGCCAGGTACAATCTACAATCATCCCACCCATTTTTACACCCTCCCTTAGCCCGAACCCTCTTGGCAAATTCATAGTCGACAGTAGTGCATTGACGCTCGTAAAGTGAATCGTAGAACGAGGCAATGGATGGCAATTGTTCCTCAAAAAGCCTCGCGGTGGAGTTGTAGTAGTCATACGGATATATGCCCTTACACGTCAATAAATAACACATTTCGGCGTCTGGAAAGTACTGTTTAAGGAGGTATTGCTTAAGAAGGGGAAAACCATTAAAATCGTCACTTTTCTGTACTTCAATGAGCTTTCTTAGGGATTTGGGAAAGAAGATAAAGGAGACTAAAAAATGGAATTTATTCACGCACAATTCATTATTATCTATTATTTGTCATTTGAATTCTAACAACAGCAGATTTTCAGACGATTTGGGCATGATGTTTTAACAAAAGGAACCATCTACCCAAGCGCAATCTAGAGCTCCAACTCGTTGCAATCGTGCCAACGCTGGTAAAATAAATTTCAGGTCATAGCTGGAATTATGTATATAAAGAGGTAGAAAAAATTGTTGACTAACGTTTAAATTACATGATTGATGGGCCACTCCACGAAAGTTACTCAATCCCGATACAATCGGGTTGCCCAAATGATTGCGGTCATGAACCTTCCCTTCACCCCTTTCCCCTTACCCCCTTTCCCCTTTCCCTCTTTCCCATTACCCTCAACAAATTCCCCTTTACAAACCCAACATATTTTTTCAGTTTTAATAGCCAACTTGTCCTCTAGTGATAGAGTCATTGGATAGGATGTATTTCGTAGCCGTGATATCGATTTATTTGCTGTTTTAATGAGTGCTGTAACGGCTGAGAGCATACAATCCTCACCACCCAATCTCTCAACTACCTTTACCAATTGCAAGGAATTACACGAGTCTCTTTGTGTGTGCGCATAAGAAACTGCAATGACCTCATGTTTTATAACATGGTTTGAATTCAATGGATCATACACATCTATGAGAGCGGCTTCAAAGTCTAAGGCCACCTTGTTACTCTCTTGGAGTGAATTTTGAAATTTCTTAAATCGCAAGATGGCCCTGTCACCGCTAAGCGTTTGCACAGATTGACATCCGTGACGCTTGCAATGCTTCATATGATTGTTTAACTTAATTTCTGACCGGAATCTAGAAAGACATGTCGGACAATAGTAACATTCCCACCTCCCCTTTTTACCCTCCCCCAGAACCCGACTGATTTTCGGTATTGGAAAAAAATGTCCAATTGAATCGGGATCACTGGCTGGCTTGTAAAGAAGCCAAACACAATGTTCCACTGATTCAATGGACAGAGCCCTCACTGGAAATATAACCCCCTTTTTGCGCTCACCCCCCTCAAATTCGGTTTCATATTGTAAAACAGTAACACCAATTTTTAAATGTGCACTAGCCCACTCAAAAATAGTTATCCCATTAAGTATTACTGGATATTGATCATTTAAACAATTAAAATCTACTTTGGTGAAATTTGGACCCCCATTAACTGCATAATTGTCCAACAGTGTCTTTGTAGCTTCCTTTTGCAGAGGTTTGTGAGCTGCCACAAGAAATGTATATTTGAAGCATTGAAGCCCAGTATCGAAATTAAAGCGTTGTACACCATTAGGCCCTACACCCCTTTAAACCTTCATTATATTTTTTACTTCTCCTCTTCACCGCCCCTCCCACCTCTTAAAATAAAATTCTTTTTAAATTTACCCACATTAATATCCAAACTTCCAATGAATAAAACCACCGACCCACTACCCACCTCAGTATAATTATCCAATGTCATTACTATATTATCAACCCATTCCCTAAGAACACCCTCAAAATCATTCAGGTCCGGATGAAGTGGTAGTATTTCAGTACGTAAATAACTGTCATACACCTCAGCCGCCTTTTCATTTAAATAAATTATTTTTTGTGCGATGGCAGCCTTAATCTCATCCCTCCCACCTCCCTCCCGAATCACTCTTTCAAGAAGGGCTCGAATCTTGCCCACATAGGAGTGTACTATGTCTACCGGATCCATTATGATGCTACCCGATGTTAGTGAATTAAATGGATCCCCAAACTCAGCCCTATAAACATACACATTGTGCAAGGCAGAGTCAATTAAATTAAAATCGGTCAGGAAAGGAGGCGTTACGGGGATTTCATGTCCTCCACCAATTTTCTCAATGATGGGTATGTTGCGTGATGTGAAATCCCCCAACTCACTCAACAGACCCTAGAGTGGATCAGGACTGAGACGATCAGCCCATTCGAGGGTAGTTGGTCAAGCTATACCCCCTGTAGATGTACTTGGTACATTAATGTAACTTTCCCCATTATCTGAAAGAAGAATACTACAATTTAAATCGGACATGACAGGGGGTGGTACGGGGATTTCATGTCCTGCAATATTTTGCTCAACGGTGGGGGTGTTGTGTGGTGTGGAGTCCCCAAACTCACTCAACAAACCCTCGAGTGTATCATGACTGAGACGCATACTAATACTGCTACGACTACAATTATCACCAAACCAATCACTTAACAATTTTGTAGTCCATTCCTGTGATTCGTCATGGTGATTATCTTTGAATTGTGTTGGTGGTGGGCGTTCATGTACATTTATCTAAAAAATGAATGTGTTAACGTGAAAATGAAAGTTATTTTTTCTTTTACCAGAAAAATAATATTTAGATTGTCTGTGTGTATGTGTGTATGTGTGTGTGTGTGTGTTTGTGTGTGTGTGTGTATGTGTGTGTTTGTGTGTGTGTGTGTGTGTGAGTGTGTGTGTGTGTGTGTGTGTGTGTGTGTGTGTGTGTGTGTGTGTGTGTGTGTGTGTGTGTGTGTGTGTGTGTGTGTGTGTGTGTGTGTGTGTGTGTGTGTGTGTGTGTGTGTGTGTGTGTGTGTGTGTGTGTGTGTGTGTGTGTGTGTGTGTGTGTGTTTAATATGATTCTTCAAGCGTAACCTGGTATAAGAAAAAGAAATTATGTCATATTTTTTTATGGTGATATGACACTTCAATTAAGCTGAAAAAAATTTTCAGTCTTTAATGACCTAAATCTGTAGAACCGGTACCCTTTTATTGCCTTTTTTAAAATTCTTAATTCGGGCTTGATCCTAACATTAACGCTGTGGTTTTTTTCTTTTTTTTTAAACACGCACACTGGGATAGATATATACAGAGATAAGAGAGAAAGAGAGTGAGAAGATTAAATTTTTTTCTTACATAATAACGGAGAGAGGCGACAGGCTCCTTGGCTACATCAGCTTCTTGGAATGGGAGTATGGTTTGCATGTTGCGTGTGCCAGTTGACCAGTTGACTGTTGGCTGGTGTATGATGGGTCCGGATGGTTGTGGCATCTTGTTGTGGATGTTGTATGTGGCAGTTGACCAGCTGAGTGTTGGTTGGTGTATGATGGGTCCGGATTGGACTAATGGTTGTGTCATCTTGCTGTGGATGTAGGATGTGGTAGCTGGACAGTTGGCTTTTGGGTAGTTTACGGTGATTCTTAATGGGACTAATGGTTTCGGCCAACAAACATATTGTGTAACAGCTGGTCTGTTTGAAATGACCACTGGAGTCGCTTAAAAACTCCTTATCTTCTTAACAGATAGGGGGGCTCTGGAAAAACCTAAAAAAAAGTTTTTTTTCATGAAAAAATATTGAAAGAGAACCATCAGTCCTCATCAATAGTATGCACAAGAATAAGTTTTAAAAATTTAAATCAAAAGTGTCATTTTATTTTTCTGATATGATTTAGAGATGTAAAAAAAAAAGTTTTTTTTTCATGAAAAAATCTTGAAAGAGAATAATTAGTCCTCATCAATAGTATGGACAAGAATAAGTTTTAAAAATTTTAATTAAAAGTGTCATTCTATATTTATGATATGATTTAGAGGTGTAAAAAAAAGTTGAAAAAAAAAATTGGTCACTACAAACATTATTTTTCTAATAGTAAAAGTTGCAACACACATATCTAAATTTTCCCATTTTGAAGTTGGAAAATATTAAATGTGAATTTTTTATGTTTTAAGTATGTTTCATGTCATTCTAAGAGATGTAAAAAAACACAGGGGACGGTGGGGGGTGGAAGGCTGTGGCATAGCGGGGGGTGGGGAACTTTGGGCCGCAATAAAAAAATAGGTATGATTTACCTCATGTACTAAGCTCGCAAGCCATTTAAAATCAGTGTTTACACACTTTTTTTGTTTTGATATTGCTCTTTACCGACCTCTGAAGATCCAGATTCAAAAATATTTAACAATCTGTTAACTATAAGGGGATTGTATAAACCACTCGATAAATTATATTAGAATTAATTTCTTTACTCACTAAGAATATAAACGAATAACTTACTTCCTGCTTGTAGCTTTTATCAATATTCCTTTTGTTAGAATGCATGGTTGTATTTCAAATGCCAATTCTGAACTGAGAAATAACTCATTGTCAGAGTTTTTATACCCGTGTTCAAGGCTAAACATAAAACTATCACCCCTAACAAATTAATTAACAGACAGAATTTTGTAACTTCATACCAGGAAACGAATCACCATACCATAAAAACAGTCATGACTTTTAACAGAAACATTATATTTAACACCAAAACCATGGTTTCGTGAACAGCACGCATTTTCATGTTAGGCTGATTCTGATTACAACATAAAAAAAAACAACCAAAGATATAAATTTTTAAGGCATGAGGATTTCTATCTGTCTGCTACCTTTAATTGATACAGTAATGCCCCACCTGCCCGCTTGTATATATTAATATATTCCAAAAGGATAGGGCTCCGCTTGGAGATATTGTTACATCACTACTTCTGTTATTACTATTTGAGGTTATAATTGTAAAAAAAATTTTTTTTAACATATTTTGTTTTCAGGAGAGCGCAAGTGACACAAAAGTCCTTAGAACTTTTACGGATAGGGAAGAGGGAAGGTGGTAGTAGTCAATATCATGCGTGTTGTAATTTTTGTTCGTTTTATCTTTGACTTGAATGTTCAATAGATTTTTTTACTTGTTTTAAGATCCATTTATTCATCTACATAAGTATATATTATCCTTATGTGTGATATGATCATTTGTTGTTGACGCACTGATAGTCGGCTTGATAGTCGAAGCATCCTCTTCCTTTTTTACCCCCTCAATTTTCTTGTGTTAAAATTTTATCTACACCGTTTCTAATTCTAAAAAGTGACATCATACAGAAACCAAGCTAATGCCTCTATATTTACCAAACTTGCTCATATAGTTTCTATTAAAAAAAGGCGTATTAAAAGTGTGCCTAAAATCACAAGGTACTTCCTCTTTCAAAAATCAAATTCATAGTTTTCAGTAATTAAATAAAAAAAACAAGTTTTTTTTTTACCGAAATCAAGGAACGACGTTAAAGCTTAACCCTTGACAGGCCACTATATGAACGAATACCAGGAAAAATCTACAACGCTTCCCATGTAATCTCTAGGTCAGACTATTGACGAAAAATTTTATTTTTGCATGATTTATTCAAAATTGTCAATTTTAGACCATGTTGTAAAAATACGACATTAGCCTCTCGAATATATAAAAATGGGGCATTTTCACTTGGTGTGGAAGGCTTTAAAACAATTGTTTTTGGCATTAAGGCACAGTGGAAGGTCACATTTTTCGCATTCAAAAATGGTATATCCCGATTTGCACTCTTTGCAGCGGCTCTGCTTTTCAGTCTTTTTTGGCCAGTGATCAAGTCCATCGGCTTGAGCAGATATTGCCGGTCGGGTTCGATTGCGACTTCGAATGGGGCTGGGACTATCTTCAACATCTGCGGATGGTCCACCACGTTTACGTTGGGGCATCACACGCGCCGAGGCATACAACCCTGCAGCAACTTCAGACCTGAAGGCTCTCAAGATCATCGGTTCGTCTGTCCTTGAAGTCAGCGCTTTGGTATATGAAAGGGTCTGTCCCTTCCTCAACGCCTCACTCTTTAGGCTAAAGTTTGACTTTAATTTTTATTAAATTTTTGAACGTTTTTTAATTAATGCAGGTTTTCATTTTGGCTCACCGTAGATAAATAATTACAACAAAATTTTCATAATAATTTTACTTTTATTTGGTTAAATGGCTTTCTCGAAAGTTGTTTAATTTTATTTACGAACGTTTTTATTAGTAATAAATATACATAACTTACGAATTAACTTACGTAAAGAACTTCTATATTTATATATTTTTATACGTATATTAGGGGGTTCGCCCCCTAGTCAATACCTTGCTCTTCAAGCTAAAGTTTGAATTTTGTTCCAATTCCTTAAAAATGACCCCTTAATCACAAAGGCCGTTAATTAGAATAAATAACTCTTATGAAAGTACTAAAAACAATTTGGCTTAAAAAGCGAGGTATTGACTAGCGGGTGAACCCAATCATATACGTAATATTTTTTGATCGTTTTAAGTTTTGATGTTGCTCCTTACTTACAGTTGAAAAACCTGTTTGTTTTTATTTAATTTCTGATCTTTTTTAAAATTAATGCTGGGATATCCAGCGCCCCCTTCATAGTAATGTCCCTTCCCCCATTGAAACTTCCTTCATGGAAAGATCCTCCCACATAACCCTCAACCTACCCCCTTCCCCTACTACCAGAAGAAATCCCCCCTGAAAACGTCTGTATACTTCCCAATAACCAATACTATAAGTAGGGAAGCCATAATAACTCCGAGGTAAAAATAATTTATTCCAGGATTATTGATCGAGTCTAATGGGTTCAATGCCTCCTTCTTCAAGGTCGAGTTCTTTGTTGTTTCTACATGTAATGACTCCGGTGTGAATTTTGCACAAGGGCACTAAGGGGAAGAGATGTATTGATCGACTCGAGGGGGAAGTGGATTTCTGAGAAATTGGTTTACATAAATAAATGGGGAGAGGATTTCCGAATAATTGATTGCGTAATCGAAAGGGAAGTGGATTTCTGAGAAAATGATTGCGTAATCGACTAGGACAAGAGGGGAACTAAATTTCTGAGAAATTGATTTACATAATCGGTGGGCGAATGTATTGATCGAGTCTAACGGGAACAGGATCACGTGTCTCTTTCTAAGCCAATCAGGGAGTCGGAAATATTAGCGGGACAGTATTGCAGAGAATATAAGGAAAGGATTTTTGCTATAGTTTTTATTAGTGTGTGAATAGAATTCAAGGGAGTGAGAACACCTGCTGCCATCTACAATTTAGTCTAATGCCAAACCTACATAATTTATGCAAGGATTATCAATCGAGTCTAATGGGGTCAAGGTTGATTTATTTGTTGTTGTTTCTATGTGTAATGACTCCGGGGGGAAGTTTGCACATGCGCATTAACGGGAAGACATGTATTGATGGACTCGAAGGGAAACTGAATTTCTGAGAAATTGATTTACATAATCGGTGGGGGACTGTATTGATCGAGTCTAACGGGAACTTCCACAAAGGGGAGAGAATTTCTGAGACATTGATTTAAATAATCGAGGGAAGAGAATTTCTGAGAAATTGATTTGTATAATCAACTAGGACAAGAGGGGAAACATTATGGCTTCTTTGATCTTTAGGTCTAAGGGATAAACGGTCTTTAGTGACAGAGATAAATTAATATTCTATTTTTAAATATGGCTTCTCAGATCTTTAGGTCACAGAGATAAATTAATATTCTATCGAAGCCTTAATAGAGTAACCAAGAACACCTTAGAGATGAAGAGCTTAACGTGGGAAATGGTTTATAGGGAATTTCAAATGTGACAGTGCAGAGATGCCAAAACAAAAGGAAAACACAGAAATTACGTTTAGGGATTATTTGGGCGAAACCATTGGAGACATTTTAGAAGATGATTTAGGCGAAACAGTTTGAGACATTTTAGAAAATGATTTTAGAAGATGATTTAGAAGATGATTTGGGGTGAAACTCTGTGGTCGTTATAATACAAAAGTTCCATTTGAACAGTGTTGTAAGGTCCCCTACCCCAACCCCAGTGAACCCCCCTATCCCAACCTCAAAGGCCCCCCGGGCCCCCAAAGAGCCCCCCGGCTCCCCTAAAGGGCCTCCTGGTGCCCCCACAGGGCCCTCCGGCTCCCCAAAAGGGTCCGCCCGGCGCCCCCAAAGGGCCTCCCAGCACCCCTAAAGGGGCCCCCGCCCTAGTTTAGAGTTTTAATTTGATATTAGCTTAAAGTTTTAGTTGGATTTATAGTTTAGTTTAGTTATAGTTAAGAGTTTTAGTTTAGAGTTTTAGTTTATTGTCTTAGGTTTCTCCACATTTAAATTAGGTTAGGTTAGGCTATCATGAGCTTAGGTTAGGTTAGATTAGGTTAGCCTAAGTTAGGTTAGGTTAGCCTAGGTACACGTGCGTACGTAGGCTAACCTAACCTAACTTAGCCTAACCTAATCTAACCTAACCTAAGCTCATGATAACCTAACCTAACCTAGCTTAAATGTGGAGAAACCTAAGAAGCTAAACTAAAACTCTAAACTAAAACTCTTACATAAACTATAACTCTAAACTAAAACTCTTAACTAAAACTAAACTATACCTCTAACTAAAACTCTAACCTAAGACTCTAAACTAAAACTCTAAACTCCAAGCTAAAACCTTAAACTAGAACTCTTAACTAGAACTATACTAAAGTATACCTCTAACTAAAACTCTACGCTAAGACTCTAAACTCAAATTCTAAACTCAAAACTAAAACTATTACCTACTATAACTCTAACTGTAAAACTGTAAGCTAATACCAAACTGAAACTCTAAACTAAAACTTATATCTAAAACTGAACTAAATTAAAAGTGCAATGAAAAAGTCTAAGCTATGACTCTAGGCTAAAACTCTAAACTATAATGTTTAGCTAAAACTAAACTACAAGTCCAAAAACACTTAACTAAAACTAAAATAAAATATAACTCTAACTAAAACTCTAAGAGCTGAGAGTCTAACTTGAAACTCTAGACTCTGATTTACAACTAAACTAAACTATAACTCTAAACTAAAATTCTTAACTAACATTAAACTAAACTATAACTTTAACTAAAACTCTGAAATCTAAACTAAAACTCTGAAGTCTAAACTGAAACTCTTAAATAAAATTAAACTAAACTATAACTCTTACTAAAACTCTAAGCTAAGACTAAGCTAAAACTCTAAACTCTAAGCTAAGAATCTTAACTCTTAACAAAAACTAAACTAAAACTGTAAACTAAAATTCTTTACTAAAACTAAACTACAACTCTAAACTAAAACTCTTAACTAAAACTAAACTATAAGTCTAAACTAAAACTCTTAAATAAAACTAAAGTAAACTATAACTCTAACTAAAACTCTAAACTAATAATTTAAATTAAAACTCTAGACTCTAAAATAAAATTAATCTAAACAACAGATCTAACTTAAACCCTAAACTCTAAACTAAGACTATTAACCGAAACTAACTAACGCTTCTCAGTCGAAAATATTAACTAAAACTAAACTAAACTACCACTCTCACTAAAAATCAAAGTTAAGATACTAAACTAAAACTCTTAATTAAAAATAAACTAAAATACAACCCTAGCTAAAAACCCAAGCTTAGAATCAAAACTAAAACTCCAATATAGAAACTAAACCTCTTAACTAAAAATAAACTAAAACTATAAGTCTAACTAAAACCCTACGGTAAAACTGTAAACTAAAACTATAGACTCTAAACTAAAACTCTTAGTTAAACTAAACTAGATATCTAAACTAATGCTCCTAACTAAAACTGAACTAAACTATAACTCCAAAGTAAAACTAAAGTAAACTATAACTCTAACTAAAACTCTAAGCTAACACTCTAAATTAAAACTCTAGACTCTAAACTAGAACTAAACTAAAACTTAAACTAAAACTCTAAACTCTAAACTAAAACTCCTATCTGAAAAACTAAACAATACCTCTAAACTAAGATCCTTAACTAAAACTAAACTAAACTATAACTCTAACTAAAACTCTAAGCTAAGACTCAAAACTAACACTGAATTAAAACTAAACTAAACTATAACTCTAACTAAAACTCTAAGCAAAGACTCTAAACTAAAACTCTAAACTCTAAGCTAAAACTCTTAACTGCTATAGCTCTAACTAAAACTATAAGCAAATATCAAACTGAAACTCTAAACTAAAACTATTATATAAAACTAAACTAAACTAAAAGGGCAAGGAAAAACTCTAAACTATGACTCTAGGCTTAAACTCTAAACTAAGACGTTTAGCTAAAACTAAACTACAAGTCCAGAAACTCTTAACTAAAACTAAACTAAACTACAACTCTAAACTAAAACTCTTAACTAAAACTAAACTACAACTCTAAAATAAAACTCTAAACAAAAATTAAGATAAACTATAACTTTAACTAAAACTCTAAGCTAAGACTCAAAACTAACACTCTGAATTAAAACTAAACAAAACTATAACTCTAACTAGAACTCTAAGCAAAGACTCTAAACTAAAACTCTAAACTCTAAATTAAAACTCTTAACTGCTATAACTCTAACTAAAACTATAAGCTAATATCAAACTGAAACTCTAAACTAAAACTCTTATCTAAAGCTAAACTAAACTAAAAGTGCAAGTAAAAACTCTAATCTATGAGTCTAGTCTAAAACTCTAAACCAAAAGTATAAGAAAAAAATAAACCACAAGTCCAGAAACTATTAACTGAAACTAAACTAAACAACAACTCTAAAATAAAACTCTTAACTAAAACTAAACTACAACGCTAAACTAAAACTCTTAACAATAATGTAGATAAAATATAACTCTAACTAAAACTCTAAGCTAAGACTCAAAACTAACACTGAATTAAAACTAAAGTAAACTATAACTTTAACTAAAACTCTAAGCAAAGACTCTAAAATAAAACTCTAAACTATAAAATAAAACTCTTAACTACTATAACTCTAACTAAAACTATAATATAATATCAAACTGAAACTCTAAACTAAAACTCTTATCTAAAACTAAACTAAACTAAAAGTGCAAGGAAAAACTCTAAGCTATGACTCTAGGCTTAAACTCTAAACTAAAACGTTTAGCTAAAACTAAACTATAAGTCCAGAAACTCTTAACTAAAACTAAACTAAACTACAACTCTAAACTAAAACTCTTAACTAAAACTAAACTACAACTCTAAACTAAAACTAAACGAACAGAAATTATTCCGTATATGAAAGGGGCTGTCCCTTCCTCAACGCCTCACTCTTTAGGCTAAAGTTTGACTTTAATTTTTATTAAATTTTTGAACGTTTTTGAAATAATGCAGGTTTTCATTTTGGCTCACCGTAGATAAATAATTACAACAAAATTTTCATAATAATTTTACTTTTATTTGGTTAAATGGCTTTCTCAAAAGTTGTTTAATTTTATTTACGAACGTTTTTATTAGTAATAAATATACGTAACTTACGAATTAACTTACGTAAAGAACTTCTGTATTCATATATTTTAATACGTATATTAGGGGGTTCATCCCCTAGTCAATACCTTGCTCTTCAAGCAAAAGTTTGAATTTTGCTCCAATTCCTTAAAAATTACCTCGTAATCACAAAGGCTATTAATTAGAATAAATAGCTCTTATGAAAGTACTAAAAACAATTTGGCTTAAAAAGCGAGGTATTGACTAGCGGGTGAACCCAATCATATACGTAATATTTTCTGATCGTTTTAAGTTTTGATGTTGCTCCTTACTTACAGTTGAAAAACCTGTTTGTTTTTATTTAATTTCTGATCTTTTTTAAAATAATGCTGGGATATCCGGCGCCCCCTTAATAGTAATGTCCCTTCCCCCATTGAAACTTCCTTCATGGAAAGATCCTCCCACATAACCCTCAACCTACCCCCTCCCCCAACTACCAGAAGAAATCCCCCCAGAAAACGTCTGTATACTTACCAATAACCAATACTATAAGTAGGGAAGCCATAATATCTCCGAGGTAAACATAATTTATTCAAGGATTATTGATCGAGTCTAATGGGGTCAATGCCCCCTTTTTCAAGGTCGATTTATTTGTTGTTTCTATATGTAATGACTCCGGTGTGAATTTTGCACAAGCGCACTAAGGGGAAGAGATGTATTGATCGACTCGAGGGGGAAGTGGATTTCTGAGAAATTGGTTTACATAAATAAATGGGGAGAGGATTTCCGAATAATTGATTGCGTAATCGAAAGGGAAGTGGATTTCTGAGAAAATGATTGCGTAATCGACTAGGACAAGAGGGGAACTAAATTTCTGAGAAATTGATTTACATAATAGGTGGTGGAATTATTGATCCACGAGTCTAATGGAAATAGGATCACGTGTTTCTTTCTAAGTCAATCAGGGAGTCAGAAATATTAGCGGGACAGGATTGCAGAGAATATAAGGAAAGGATTTTTGCTATAGTTTTTATTAGTGTGTGAATAGAATTCAAAGGATTGAGAACACCTGCTGCCATCTACAATTTAGTCTAATGCCAAACCTACATAATTTATGCAAGGATTATCAATCGAGTCTAATGGGGTCAAGGTTGATTTATTTGTTGTTGTTTCTATGTGTAATGACTCCGGGGGAAGTTTGCACCTGCGCATTAACGGGAAGACATGTATTGATGGACTCGAAGGGAAACTGAATTTCTGAGAAATTGATTTACATAATCGGTGGGGGAATGTATTGATCGAGTCTAACGGGAACTTCCACAAAGGGGAGAGAATTTCTGAGACATTGATTTAAATAATCGAGGGAAGAGAATTTCTGAGAAATTGATTTGTATAATCAACTAGGACAAGAGGGGAAACATTATGGCTTCTTTGATCTTTAGGTCTAAGGGATAAACGGTCTTTAGTGACAGAGATAAATTAATATTCTATTTTTAAATATGGCTTCTCAGATCTTTAGGTCACAGAGATAAATTAATATTCTATCGAAGCCTTAATAGAGTAACCAAGAACACCTTAGAGATGAAGAGATTAACGTGGGAAATGGTTTATAGGGAATTTCAAATGTGACAGTGCAGAGATGCCAAAACAAAAGGAAAACACAGAAATTACGTTTAGGGATTATTTGGGCGAAACCGTTGGAGACATTTTAAAAGATGATTTAGGCGAAACAGTTTGAGACATTTTAGAAAATGATTTAGGTGAAACAGTTTGAGACATTTTAGAAAATGATTTTAGAAGATGAATTAGAAGATGATTTGGGGGAAAACTCTGTGATCGTTATAATACACAAATTCCATTTGAACAGTTTTGTATGGTCCCCTACCCCAACCCCAGTGAACCCCCCTATCCCAACCTCAAAGGCCCCCCGGGCCCCCAAAGAGCCCCCCGGCTCCCCTAAAGGGCCCCCTGGTGCCCCCACAGGGCCCCCTGGTGCCCCCAAAGGGCCCTCCGGCTCCCCCAAAGGGTCCGCCCGGCGCCCCCAAAGGGCCTCCCAGCACCCCTAAAGGGGCCCCCGCCCTAGTTTAGAGTTTTAATTTGATATTAGCTTAAAGTTTTAGTTGGATTTATAGTTTAGTTTAGTTATAGTTAAGAGTTTTAGTTTAGAGTTTTAGTTTATTGTCTTAGGTTTCTCCACATTTAAATTAGGTTAGGTTAGGCTATCATGAGCTTAGGTTAGGTTAGATTAGGTTAGCCTAAGTTAGGTTAGGTTAGCCTAGGTACACGTGCGTACGTAGGCTAACCTAACCTAACTTAGCCTAACCTAATCTAACCTAACCTAAGCTCATGATAACCTAACCTAACCTAGCTTAAATGTGGAGAAACCTAAGAAGCTAAACTAAAACTCTAAACTAAAACTCTTAAATTAAACTATAAACTCTAAACTAAAACTCTTAACTAAAACTAAACTATACCTCTTAACTAAAACTCTAACCTAAGACTCTAAACTAAAACTCTAAACTCCAAGCTAAAACCTTAAACTAGAACTCTTAACTAGAGCTATACTAAACTATACCTCTAACTAAAACTCTACGCTAAGACTCTAAACTAAAATTCTAAACTCAAAACTGAAACTATTACCTACTATAACTCCAACTAAAACTGTAAGCTAATACCAAACTGAAACTCTAAACTAAAACTTATATCTAAAACTGAACTAAATTAAAAGTGCAATGAAAAAGTCTAAGCTTTGACTCTAGGCTAAAACTCTAAACTATAACGTTTAGCTAAAACTAAACTACAAGTCCAAAAACACTTAACTAAAACTAAAATAAAATATAACTCTAACTAAAACTCTAAGAGCTGAGAGTCTAACTTGAAACTCTAGACTCTGATTTACAACTAAACTAAACTATAACTCTAAACTAAAATTATTAACTAAAATTAAACTAAACTATAACTTTAACTAAAACTCTAAACTAAAACTCTGAAATCTAAACTAAAACTCTTAAATAAAATTTAACTAAATTAAAGCTCTTAACTAAAACTCTAAGCTATGACTAAGCTAAAACTCTAAACTCTAAGCTAAAAACCTAAACTAAAACTAAACTAAACTCTAAACTAAAACTCTTAACTAAAGCTAGACTAAAAGTCTAAACTAAAACTCTTAACTAAAACTAAACTAAAAGTCTTAACTAAAACTCTTAACTAAAACGAAAGTAAACTATAACTCTAACTAAAACTCTAAGCTAACACTCTAAACTAAAACTCTAGACTCTAAACTAAAACTAAACTAAACTATAACTCTGACTAAAACTCTAAACTATAAACTAAAAATATTATCTAAAAATAAACAACAAATTTATACCGAAAGTATTTAATAAAAATAAACTAAAATATAAATAAATAAAACTCTAATATAATACTATAAACTAAAACTCTTAATTAAAACTAAACTAAAATAAGACTCTAACTGTAACTCTAAGCTTAGACTAAAAATTAGAAATTCAAAATATAAACAAAAACTCTTAACTAGAACTAAACTAAAACTATAACTCTAACTAAAACTCTACAGTAAAACTGTAAACTAAAACTATAAACTCTAAACTAAAACTCTTAGCTAAAACTAAACTAGATATCTAAACTAATGCTCCTAACTAAAACTGAACTAAACTATAACTCCAAAGTAAAACTAAATTAAACTATAACTCTAACTAAAACTCTTAGCTAACACTCTAAATTAAAACTCTAGACTCTAAACTAGAACTAAACTAAAAATTAAACTAAAACTCTAAACTAAAACTCCTATCTGAAAAACTAAACAACACCTCTAAACTAAAATTCTTAACTAAAACTAAACTAAACTATAACTCTAACTAAAACTCTAAGCTAAGACTCAAAACTAACACTGAATTAAAACTAAACTAAACTATAACTTTAACTAAAACTCTAAGCAAAGACTCTAAACTAAAACTCTAAACTCTAAGCTAAAAATCTTAACTGCTAAAGCTCTAACTAAAACTATAAGCAAATATCAAACTGAAACTCTAAACTAAAGCTATTATCTAAAACTAAACTAAACTAAAAGGGCAAGGAAAAACTCTAAACTATGACTCTAGGCTAAAACTCTAAACTAAGATGTTTAGCTAGGACTATAATATAAGTCCAGAAACTCTGAACTAAATTTAAAATAAAATTAAAATCTAAACAAAAAATCTTAACTAAAACTAAACTACAACTCTAAAATAAAACTTTAAAAAATAATTAAGCTAAAATATAACTCTAACTAAAACTCTAAGCTAAGACTCAAAACTAACACTCTGAGTTAAAACTAAACAAAACTATAACTCTAACTAGAACTCTAAGCAAAGACTCTAAACTAAAACTCTAAACTCTAAATTAAAACTCTTAACTGCTATAACTCTAACTAAAACTATAAGCTAATATCAAACTGAAACTCTAAACTAAAACTCTTATCTAAAGCTAAACTAAACTAAAAGTGCAAGGAAAAACTCTAAGCTATGAATCTAGGCTAAAACTCTAAACCAAAAGGATAAGAAAAAACTAAACCACAAGTCCAGAAACTCTTAACTAAAACTAAACTAAACTACAACTCTAAACTAAAACTCTTAACTAAAACTAAACTACAACTCTAAACTAAAACTCTTAACAAAAATGTAGATAAAATATAACTCTAACTAAAAGTCTAAACTAAAGTCTAGTCTAAAGTCTAAACTCTGAAGTCTAAACTAAAACTCTTAACTAATATTAAACTAAAACTCAAAAACTCTAACTAAAACTCTAAGCTAAAACTCTAAACTAAGACTCTGAATTAAAACTAAACTAAACTATACCTCTAACTAAAACTCTAAGCTAAGACTCGAAACTAAAACTCAAATATCTAAACTAAACTAAAATATAACTATCAAAAAAAACTCTAATCTAAGACTCTAAACTAAAACTCTAAATTCTCAACTAAAGTAAACTATAAATGGAACTAAAACTATAAGCTAAGACTCTAAACTATTGCTCCTAACTAAAACTAAACTAAACTATAACTCTAAAGTAAAACTAAAGAAAACTATAACTCTAACTAAAACTCTAAGCAAAGACTCTAAACTAAAACTCTAAACTCTAAGCTAAAAATCTTAACTGCTATAGCTCTAACTAAAACTATAATCAAATATCAAACTGAAACTCTAAACTAAAGCTATTATATAAAACTAAACTAAACTAAAAGGGCAAGGAAAAACTCTAAACTATAACTCTAGTCTAAAACTCTAAACTAAGACGTTTATCTAGAACTAAACTATAAATCCATAAACTATGAAATGAATTTAAAATAAACTTAAAATGTAAACAAATAATATTAAATAAAAATAAACTACAACTCTAAAATAAAAATTTTAAAAATAATTAGGCTAAAATATAAATCTAACTAAAACTCTAAACTAAGACTCAAAATTAACACTGAGTTCAAACTAAACTAAACTATAAATCTAACTAGAACTCTAAGCTAAGACTCTAAACTAAGACTCTAAACTCTTTATTAAAACTCTTAACTTATATAACTATAACTAAAACTATAATCTAATATCAAACTAACACTCTAAACTAAAACTCTTATCTAAAGATAAACTAAACTAAAAGTGCAATTAAAAAATATAAGCTATAACTCTCGGATTAAACTCTAAACTAAAAGTCTAAGCAAAAACTAAACCACAAGTCCAGAAACTCTTAACTGAAACTAAACTAAACTACAACTCTAAACTAAAACTCTTAACTAAAACTAAACTAAAATTCTAAACTAAAACTCTTAACAAAAATTTAGCTAAACTATAACTCTAACTAAAAGTCTAAACTCTAAACTAAGACTCTGAAGTCTAAACTAAAACTCTTAACTAATATTAAACTAAAACTCAAAAACTCTAACTAAAACTCTAAGCTAAAACTCTAAACTAAGACTCTGAATTAAAACTAAACTAAACTATACCTCTAACTAAAACTCTAAGCTAAGACTCAAAACTAAAACTCCAATATCTAAAGTAAACTAATCTATAGCTCTCAAAAAAACTCTAAGCTAAGACTCTAAACTAAAACTCTAAATTCTCAACTAAAACTAAAGTAAACTATAAATGGAACTAAAACTATAAGCTAAGACTCTAAACTATTGCTCCTAACTAAAACTAAACTAAACTATAACTCTAAAGTAAAACTAAAGTAAACTATAACTCTAACTAAAACCCTAAGCTAACACTCTAAATTAAAACTCTAGACTCTAAATTAGAATTAAACTAAAACTTAAATTAAAACTCTAAACTCTAAACTAAAACTCTTATCTAGAACTAAACAACACCTGTAAACTAAAATTCTTAACTAAAACTAAACTAAACTATAACTCTAACTAAAACTCTAAGCTAAGACTCAAAGCTAACACTAAAGTAAAACTAAACTAAACTATAGCTTTAACTAGAACCCTAAGCTAAGACTCTAAAATAAATATCTAAACTATAAAATAATAAACTTAACTGCTAAAGATCTAACTAAAACTGTAAGAAAATACCAAACTTAAACTCTAAAAAAAAGCTCTTATCTAAAGCTAAACTAAACTAAAAGTGCAAGTAACAACTATAAGCTATGACTCTATGCTAAAACTCTAAACTAAATCGTTTAGCTAAAACTAAACTACAAGTCCAGAAACTATTAACTAAAACTAAAATAAACTACAACTCTAAACTAAAACTCTTAACTAAAACTAAACTACAACTCTAAACTAAAACTCTTAACAAAAATTAAGCTAAACTATAGCTCTAACTAAAACACTAAACTCTAAACTAAAACTCTGAAGTCTAAACTAAAACTCTTAACTAAAATTAAACTAAACTATAACTCTAACTAAAACTCTAAGCTAAGACTCTAAACTAAAACTCTGAATTAAAACTAAAATAAACTATACCTCTAACTAAAACTCTAAGATAAGACTCAAAACCAAAACTCCAGTATCTAAACTAAGCTAAACTATAACTCTAACAAAAAAACTCTAAGCTAAGACACTAAACTAAAACTCTAAATTCTCAAATAAATCTAAAGTAAGCTTTAAATAGAACTAATTCTATAAGCTAAGAGTCTAAACTAAAACTCTAAACTCTAACTAAAACTCTAAGCTAAGAATCTAAACTCTAAACAAAAACTCTTAACTAAAAGTAAACTAAACTATAATTCAAACTAAACTCTAAGCTAAGACTCTAAACTAAAACTCTAAACTCGAAACTAAAACTCTTAACTACTAAAACTCTAACTAAAACTGTAAGCTAATACCTAACTGAAACTCTAAGCCAAAACTTTTATCTAAAGCTAAACTAAACTAAAAGTGCAATGAAAATACTCTAAGCTATGACTCTAGTCTAAAACTCTATGCTAAAACGTTTAGTTAAAACTAAACTACAATTCCAAAAACACTTAACTAAAACAAAAATAAAATATAACTCTAACTAAAATTCTAAGTGATGAGAGTTTAACTTGAAACTCTAGACTTTGAACTACAACTAAACTAAACTATAACTCTAACTAAAACTGTAATCTAGTATCAAAATAAAACTCTAAACTAAAACTCATATATAAAACTAAACAATAACTCTAAACTAAAACTCTTAACTAAAACTAAACTAAACTATAACTCTAACAAAAACTCTAAGCTAAGACTCTAAACTAAAACTTAAAATTCCCAACAAAAACTAAACTAAACTATAAATAGACCTAAAACTCTAAGCTAAGACTCAAAACTAACACTGAATTAAAACTAAACAAAACTATAACTCTTACTGAAACTCTAAGTCAATACTCTAAACTAAAACTCTACACTATAAATTAAATCTTTTAGCTGCTATAACTGTAACTAAAACTCTAATCTAATACTAAACTGAAACTCTAAACTAAAACTCTTATCTAATGCTAAACTAAACTAAAAGTGAAAGGATAAACTCTAAGCTATGACTCTAGGATTAAACTCTAAAATAAAACGTTTAGATAAGACTAAACTACAAGTTCAGAAACTCTTAACTAAAATTAAACAAAAATGAAGCTGTAATCTAAAACTCTTAACTAAAACAAGACTACAATATTATACTAAAACCCTTAACAAAAATCAAGCTAAACTATAACTATAGCTAAAACTCTAAACTCTAAACTAAAACTATGAATTCTGAAATAAAACTATTAACTAAAATTAAACTAAACTATAACTCTAACTAAAACTCTAAGCTAAGACTCTAAACTAAAACTCTGAATTAAAACTAAACTAAACTATACCTCTAACCAAAACTCCAATATCTAAACTAAGCTAAATTATAACTCTAACAAAAAAACTCTAAGCTAAGACACTAAACTAAAACTCTAAATTCTCAACTAAAACTAAAGTAAGCTATAAATAGAACTAAAACTATAATCTAAGAGTCTAAACTAAAACTCTAAACTCTAACAAAAACTCTAAGCTAAGACTCTAAACTCTAAACAAAAACTCTTAACTAAAAGTAAACTAAACTATAACTCTAACTAATCTCTAAGCTAAGACTCTAAACTAAAACTCTAAACCCTAAACTAAAACTCTTAACTACTATAACTCTAACTGAAACTGTAAGATAATACCTAACTGAAACTCTAAACTAAAACTCTTATCTAAAACTAAACTAAACTAAAAGTGCAATGAAAAAACTCTAAGCTATGACTCTAGTCTTAAACTCTAAGCTAAAACTCTAAGTTAAAACTAAACTACAAGTCCAAAAACACTTAACTAAAACTAAAATAAAATATAACTCTAACTAAAACTCTAAGTGCTGAGAGTCTAATTTGAAACTCTAGACTTTGAACTACAACTAAACTAAACTATAACTCTTACTAAAACTGTAAGCTAGTATCAAACTTAAACTCTAAACTAAAACTAATATCTAAAACTAAACAATAACTCTAAACTAAAAATCTTAACTAAAACTAAACTCAACTACAACTCTAAAATAAAACTCTTAAATAAAGCTAAAAAACAACTCTAAACTAAAACTCTTAACTAAAACTAAACTAAACTATAACTCTAACAAAAACTCTAAGCTAAGACTCTAAACTAAAACTTAAAATTCCCAACAAAAACTAAACTAAACTATAAATAGAACTAAAACTCTAAGCTAAGACTCTAAACTAAGAGTCTAAACTCTAACAAAAACTCTAAGCTAAGACTCTAAACTAAAACTCTAAACTCTAACTAAAACGTAAAAAGAATATTTAGATTGTCTCTGTGTATGTGTGTGCGTTTGTGTGTGTGTGTGTGTGTGTGTGCGTGCGTGTTTGTGTATGTGTTTATGTGTGTATGTATTTGTTTGTTTATTTGTGTGTCTGTGTGTGTTTATGTGTGTGTATGACTGTTTGTGTGTGTATGTATGTGTGTGTGTGTGTGTGTGTGTGTGTGTGTGTGTGTGTGTGTGTGTGTGTGTGTGTGTGTGTGTGTGTGTGTGTGTGTGTGTGTGTGTGTGTGTGTGTGTGTGTGTGTGTGTGTGTGTGTGTGTGTGTGTGTGTGTGTGTGTGTGTGTGTGTGTGTGTGTGTGTGTGTGTGTGTGTGTGTGTGTGTGTGTGTGTGTGTGTGTGTGTGTGTGTGTGTGTGTGTGTGTGTGTGTGTGTGTGTGTGTGTGTGTGTGTGTGTGTGTGTGTGTGTGTGTGTGTGTGTGTGTGTGTGTGTGTGTGTGTGTGTGTGTGTGTGTGTGTGTGTGTGTGTGTGTGTGTGTGTGTGTGTGTGTGTGTGTGTGTGTGTGTGTGTGTGTGTGTGTGTGTGTGTGTGTGTGTGTGTGTGTGTGTGTGTGTGTGTGTGTGTGTGTGTGTGTGTGTGTGTGTGTGTGTGTGTGTGTGTGTGTGTGTGTGTGTGTGTGTGTGTGTGTGTGTGTGTGTGTGTGTGTGTGTGTGTGTGTGTGTGTGTGTGTGTGTGTGTGTGTGTGTGTGTGTGTGTGTGTGTGTGTGTGTGTGTGTGTGTGTGTGTGTGTGTGTGTGTGTGTGTGTGTGTGTGTGTGTGTGTGTGTGTGTGTGTGTGTGTGTGTGTGTGTGTGTGTGTGTGTGTGTGTGTGTGTGTGTGTGTGTGTGTGTGTGTGTGTGTGTGTGTGTGTGTGTGTGTGTGTGTGTGTGTGTGTGTGTGTGTGTGTGTGTGTGTGTGTGTGTGTGTGTGTGTGTGTGTGTGTGTGTGTGTGTGTGTGTGTGTTTGTGTGTGTGTGTGTGTGTGTATGTGTGTGTGTGTGTGTTTAATATGATTCTTCAAGCGTAACCTGGGATAAGAAAAAGAAATTATGTCATATTTTTTTATGGTGATATGACACTTCAATTAAGCTGAAAAAATTTTCAGTGTTTAATGACCTAAATCTGTAGAACCGGTACCCTTTTATTGCCTTTTTTAAAATTCTTAATTCGGGCTTGATCCTAACATTAACGCTGTGGTTTTTTTTCTTTTTTTTTAAACACGCACACTGGGATAGATATATACAGAGATAAGAGAGAAAGAGAGAGAGAAGATTAAATTTTTTTCTTACATAATCACGGAGAGAGGCGACAGGCTCCGTGGCTACATCAGCTTCTTGGAATGGGAGTATGGTTTGCATGTTGCGTGTGCCAGTTGACCAGTTGACTGTTGGCTGGTGTATGATGGGTCCGGATGGTTGTGGCATCTTGTTGTGGATGTTGGATGTGGCAGTTGACCAGTTGACTGTTGGTTGGTGTATGATGGGTCCGGATTGGACTAATGGTTGTGTAATCGTGCTGTGGATTTTGGATATGGTAGCTGGACAATTAGCTATTGGGTGGTTTATGGTTATTGTTGATGGTATTAATGGTTTTGGCCAACGACCATATTTTGTAACAGCTGGTCTGTTTGAAATGATCACTGGAGTCGCTTAAAACCTGCTTATCTTCTTAACAGATAGGGGGGCTCTGGAAAAACCTAAAAAAAGTTTTTTTTCATGAAAAAATATTGAAAGAGAACCATCAGTCCTCATCAATAATATGCACAAGAATAAGTTTTAAAAATTTAAGTCAAGAGTGTCATTCTATTTTTCTGATATGATTTAGAGATGTAAAAAAAAAGTTTGTTTTCCATGAAAAAATCTTGAATGAGAACCATCAGTCCTCATCAATAGTATGGACAAGAATAAGTTTTTAAATTTTTAATTAAAAGTGTCATTCTATATTTCTGATATGATTTAGAGATGTAAAAAAAAGTTGAAAAAAAGTGAGTCACTACAAACATTATTTTTCTAATAGTAAAAGTTGCAACACACATATCTAAATTTTCCCATTTTGAAGTTGGAAAATATTAAATGTGAATTTTTTATGTTTTAAGTATGTTTCATGTCATTCTAAGAGATGTAAAAAAAAGAGGGGAGGGGGGGGGTTGGAGGGAGGGTGGAGGGGGGGGTGGAAGGCTGTGGCATAGTGGGGGGTGGGGAACTTTGGGCCGCAATAAAAAAATAGGTATGATTTACCTCATGTACTAAGCTCGCAAGCCATTTAAATGCAGTATTTACACACTTTTTTTTGTTTTTATATTGCTCTTTACCGACCTCTGAAGATCCAGATTCAAAAATATTTAACAATCTGTTAAATATAAGGGGATTGTATAAACCACTCGATAAATTATATTAGAATTAATTTCTTTATCCACTAAGAATATAAAATAAGAACTTACTTCCTGCTTGTAGCTTTCATCAATATTCCTTTTGTTAGAATGCACGGTTGTATTTCAAATGCCAGTTTTGAACTGAGAAAATAACTCATTGTCAGAGTTTTTATACCCGTGTTCAAGGCTAAACATAAAACAACCACGCCTAACAAATTAATTAACAGACAGAATTTCGTAACTTCATACCAGGAAAAGCATCAACATACAATAAAAACAGTCCTGACTTTTAACAGAAACATTATATTTAACACCAAAACCATGGTTTCGTGAACAGCACGAATTTTCATGGTATGGTGATTCTGGTTATAATTGTAAAAAAAAAAAATTTAACATGTTTTGTTTTCAGGAGAGCGCAAGTGACACAAAAGTCCTTAGAACTTTTACGGATAGGGAAGAGGGAAGGTGGTAGTAGTCAATATCATGCGTGTTGTAATTTTTGTTCGTTTTATCTTTGACTTGAATGTTCAATAGATTTTTTTACTTGTTTTAAGATCCATTTATTCATCTATATAAGTATATATTATCCTTATGTGTGATATGATCATTTGTTGTTGACGCACTGATAGTCGGCTTGATAGTCGAAGCATCCTCTTCCTTTTTTACCCCCTCAATTTTCTTGTGTTAAAATTTTATCTACACCATTTCTAAGTGTAAAAAGTGACATTATACAGAAACCAAGCTAATGCCTCTATATTTACCAAACTTGCTCATATAGTTTCTATTAAAAAAAAGGCGTATTAAATGTGTGCCTAAAATCACAAGGTACTTCCTCTTTCAAAAATCAAATTCATAGTTTTCAGTAATTAAATAAAAAAAACAAGTTTTTTTTAACCGAAAGTAAGGAACGACGTTAAAACTTAAAACGAACAGGAATTATTCCGTATATGAAAGGGGCTGTCCCTTCCTCAACGCCTCACTCTTTAGGCTAAAGTTTGACTTTAATTTTTATTAAATTTTTGAACGTTTTTTAATTAATGCAGGTTTTCATTTTGGCTCACCGTAGATAAATAATTACAACAAAATTTTCATAATAATTTTACTTTTATTTGGTTAAATGGCTTTCTCGAAAGTTGTTTAATTTTATTTACGAACGTTTTTATTAGTAATAAATATACATAACTTACGAATTAACTTACGTAAAGAACTTCTATATTTATATATTTTTATACGTATATTAGGGGGTTCACCCCCTAGTCAATACCTTGCTCTTTAAGCTAAAGTTTGAATTTTGTTCCAATTCTTTAAAAATGACCCCTTAATCACAAAGGCTGTTAATTAGAATAAATAACTCTTATGAAAGTACTAAAAACAATTTGGCTTAAAAAGCGAGGTATTGACTAGCGGGTGAACCCAATCATATACGTAATATTTTCTGATCGTTTTAAGTTTTGATGTTGCTCCTTACTTACAGTTGAAAAACCTGTTTGTTTTTATTTAATTTCTGATCTTTTTTAAAATAATGCTGGGATATCCGGCGCCCCCTTAATAGTAATGTCCCTTCCCCCATTGAAACTTCCTTCATGGAAAGATCCTCCCACATAACCCTCAACCCCCCCCCTTCCCCTACTACCAGAAGAAATCCCCCCTGAAAACGTCTGTATACTTCCCAATAACCAATACTATAAGTAGGGAAGCCATAATATCTCCGAGGTAAACATAATTTATTCAAGGATTATTGATCGAGTCTAATGGGGTCAATGCCCCCTTTTTCAAGGTCGATTTATTTGTTGTTTCTATGTGTAATGACTCCGGTGTGAATTTTGCACAAGCGCACTAAGGGGAAGAGATGTATTGATTGACTCGAGGGGGAAGTGGATATCTGCGAAATTGGTTTACATAAATAAATGGGGAGAGGATTTCCGAATAATTGATTGCGTAATCGAAAGGGAAGTGGATTTCTGAGAAAATGATTGCGTAATCGACTAGGACAAGAGGGGAACTAAATTTCTGAGAAATTGATTTACATAATCGGTGGGGGAATGTATTGATTCACGAGTCTAACGGGAACAGGATCACGTGTTTCTTTCTAAGTCAATCAGGGAGTCAGAAATATTAGCGGGAGAGTATTGCAGAGAATATAAGGAAAGAATTTTTGCTATAGTTTTTATTAGTCTGTGAATAGAATTGAAAGGATTGAGAACACCTGCTGCCATCTACAATTTAGTCTAATGCCAAACCTACATAATTTATGCAAGGATTATCAATCGAGTCTAATGGGGTCAAGGTTGATTTATTTGTTGTTGTTTCTATGTGTAATGACTCCGGGGGAAGTTTGCACATGCGCATTAACGGGAAGACATGTATTGATGGACTCGAAGGGAAACTGAATTTCTGAGAAATTGATTTACATAATCGGTGGGGGAATGTATTGATCGAGTCTAACGGGAACTTCCACAAAGGGGAGAGAATTTCTGAGACATTGATTTAAATAATCGAGGGAAGAGAATTTCTGAGAAATTGATTTGTATAATCAACTAGGACAAGAGGGGAAACATTATGGCTTCTTTGATCTTTAGGTCTGAGGGATAAATGGTCTTTAGTGACAGAGATAAATTAATATTTTATTTTTAAATATAGTTTCTCTGATCTTTAGGTCACAGAGATAAATTAATATTCTATCGAAGCCTTAATAGAGTAACCAAGAACACCTTAGAGATGAAGAGCTTAACGTGGGAAATGGTTTATAGGGAATTTCAAATGTGACAGTGCAGAGATGCCAAAACAAAAGGAAAACACATAAATTACGTTTAGGGATTATTTGGGTGAAACCATTGGAGACATTTTATAAGACGATTTAGGCGAAACAGTTTGAGACATTTTAAAAGATGATTTAGGTGAAACAGTTTGAGACATTTTAGAAAATGATTTTAGAAGATGATTTATAAGATGATTTGGGGTGAAACTCTGTGGTCGTTATAATACACAAGTTCCATTTGAACAGTTTTGTATGGTCCCCAACCCCAACCCCACTGTACCCCCCTATACCAAACACAAAAGCCCCCCGGGCCCCCAAAGAGCCCCCCCGCGCCCCGAAAGGGCCCCCAGGTGCCCCCACAGGGCCCCTTGGTGCCCCCACAGGGCCCGCTGGTGCCCCCAAAGGGCCCTCCGGCTCCCCCAAAGGGTCCGCCCGGCGCCCCCAAAGGGCCTCCCAGCACCCCTAAAGGGGCCCCCGCCCTAGTTTAGAGTTTTAATTTGATACTAGCTTAAAGTTTTAGTTGGATTTGTAGTTTAGTTTAGTTATAGTTAAGAGTTTTAGTTTAGAGTTTAGAGTTTTAGTTTATTGTCTTAGGTTTCTCCACATTTAAATTAGGTTAGGTTAGGCTATCATGAGCTTAGGTTAGGTTAGATTAGGTTAGCCTAAGTTAGGTTAGGTTAGGTTAGCCTAGGTACACGTGCGTACGTAGGCTAACCTAACCTAACTTAGCCTAACCTAATCTAACCTAACCTAAGCTCATGATAACCTAACCTAACCTAGCTTAAATGTGGAGAAACCTAAGAAGCTAAACTAAAACTCTAAACTAAAACTCTTAAATAAACTATAACTCTAAACTAAAACTCTTAACTAAAACTAAACTATACCTCTAACTAAAACTCTAAGCTAAGACTCTAAACTAAAACTCTGAACTCTAAGCTATAACCCTAAAATGGAACTCTTAACAAGAGCTATACTAAACTATACATCTAAATAGAACTCTACGCTAAGTCCCTTAACTAAAATTCCAAACTCTAAACTGAAACTCTTACCTACTATAACTCTAACTAAAACTGTAAGCTAACACCAAACTGAAACTCTAAACTAAAACTTATATCTAAAACTGAACTAAATTAAAAGTGCAATGAAAAAGTCTAAGCTATGACTCTAGGCTAAAACTCTAAACTATAAAGTTTAGCTAAAACTAAACTACAAGTCCAAAAACACTTAACTAAAACTAAAATAAAATATAACTCTAACTAAAACTGTAAGAGCTGAGAGTCTAACTTGAAACTCTAGACTCTGATTTACAACTAAACTAAACTATAACTCTAAACTAAAATTATTAACTAACATTAAACTAAACTATAACTTTAACTAAAACTCTAAACTCCAAAAAAAACTCTGAAATCTAAAATAAAACTCTTAACTAAAATTAAACTAAACTATAGCTCTTACTAAAACTCTAAGTTAAGACTCTAAGCTAAAAGTCTGAGCTATGACTCTCAGCTAAATGTCAAAAATAAAACTCTTAGCTAAAACTAATCAAAAACTCTTCAAAAAAACTTATAAACAAAACTAAACAAAAGTTCTAAGCTAAAACTCCTTAACAAAATTAAACTATAAGTCCTAACTAAAATTATTAAATTAAGCTAGAGTAAACTAGAACTCTAACTAAAACTAAAAACTAATACTCTAAAAAAAAACTCTAAACTATAAAATGAAATTAAACTATAATACCACTCGAACTAAAACAAAGAATCCTAAACTACACGCAGTATCTGAAACTAAAAAAGACTAATAAGCTAATATTACTAACTAAAACTACACTAAACTATAACTCTAACTAAAACTCTAAGTAATCATTCTAAACTAAAACTCTGAATTAAAACTAAACTAAACTATAACTCTAACTAAAACTCTAAGCTAAGACTCAAAACTAAAACTCCAATATCTAAACTAAAACTCTTAACTAAAACTAAACTAAAACTATAACTCTAACTAAAAGTCTACAGTAAATCTGTAAACTAAAACTATAAACTCTAAACTAGAACTCCTGCGTAAAACTACATCCTATATCTAAACTAAAGCTCCTATATGAAACTAAACTAAACTATAACTCTATAGTAGAGCAACATTAAGATATAATTCCGCATAAAGCTCTTATCTAAAGCTCTAAATTAAAACTCTAGACTCTAAATTTTAACCAAACCAAAACTTAAACTAAAACTCTAAACTAAAACTCTTATCTAAAACTAAACAACACCTCTAAACTAAAATTCTTAACTAAAACTAAACTAAACTATAATTCAAACTAATCTCTAAGCTAAGACTCAAAACTAACACTGAATTAAAACTAAACTAAACTATAACTCTAACTAAAACTCTAAGCAAAGACTCTAAACTAAAACTCTAAACTCTAAGCTAAAACTCTTAACTGCTATAGCTCTAACTAAAACTATAATCTAATATCAAACTGAAACTCTAAACTAAAGCTCTTATCTAAAACTAAACTAAAATAAAAGGGCAAGTAAAAACTCTAAACTATGACTCTCGGCTAAAACTCTAAACTAAGAAGCTTATCAAAAACTAAAATACAAGTCCAGAAACTCTTAACTAAATTTAAACTAAACTACAACTATAAACTAAAACTCTTAAATAAAAATAAACTAAAACTATAAAATAAAACTCTAAAAAATAATTAAGCTAAAATATACCTCTAACTAAAAATCTAAGCTAAGACTCAAAATTAAAACTGAGTTAAAACTAAACTAAACTATAAATCTAACTAGAACTCTAAGCAAAGACTCTAAACTAAAACTCTAAGCTCTAAATTACAACTCTTAACTGCTATAACTCTAACTAAAACTATAATCTAATATCAAACTGACACTCTTAATTAAAACCCTTATCTAAAGCTAAACTAAACTAAAATTGCAAGTAAAAAATATAATCTATAACTCTCGTATTAAACTCTAAACTAAAAGTATAATCAAAAAATAAACAAAAAGTCCAGAAACTATTAACTGAAACTCAAATAAACAACAACTCTAAAATAAAACTCTTAACTAAAACTAAACTACAACGCTAAACTAAAACTATTAAAAATATTTAAGATAAAATATAACTCTAAATAAAACTCTAAAATATAAACTAATACTCTGAATTCTAAACTAAAACTCTTAACTAATATTAAACTAAAATTCAAAAAATCTAACTGAAACTCTAAGCTAAAACTCTAAACTAAGACTCTGAATTAAAACTAAACTAAACTATACCTCTAACTAAAACTCTAAGCTAAGACTCAAAACTAAAACTCCAATATCTAAACTAAACTAAACTATAACTCTAACAAAAAACTCTAAGCTAAGACTCTAAACTAAAACTCTAAATTCTCAACTAAAGTAAACTATAAATGGAACTAAAACTATAAGCTAAGACTCTAAACTATTGCTCCTAACTAAAACTAAACTAAACTATAACTCTAAAGTAAAACTAAAGTAAACTATAACTCTAACTAAAACCCTAAGCTAACACTCTAAATTAAAATTCTAGACTCTAAATTAGAATTAAACTAAAACTTAAATTAAAACTCTAAACTCTAAACTAAAACTCTTATCTAAAACTAAACAACACCTCTAAACTAAAATTCTTAACTAAAACTAAACTAAACTATAACTCTAACTAAAACTTTAAGCTAAGACTCAAAACTAACACTGAATTAAAACTAAACTAAACTATAACTCTAACTAAAACTCTAAGCAAAGACTCTAAACTAAAACTCTAAGCTAAAACTCTTAACTACTATAACTCTAACTAAAACTATAAGCTAATATCAAACTGAAACTCTAAACTAAAACTCTTATCTAAAACTAAACTAAACTAAAAGTGCAAGGAAAAACTCTAAGCTATGACTCTAGGCTTAAACTCTAAACTAAATCGTTTAGCTAAAACTAAACTACAAGTCCAGAAACTATTAACTAAAACTAAAATAAACTACAACTCTAAACTAAAACTCTTAACTAAAACTAAACTACAACTCTAAACTAAAACTCCTAACAAAAATTAAGCTAAACTATAGCTCTAACTAAAACACTAAACTCTAAACTAAAACTCTGAAGTCTAAACTAAAACTCTTAACTAAAATTAAACTAAACTATAACTCTAACTAAAACTCTAAGCTAAGACTCTAAACTAAAACTCTGAATGAAAACTAAACTAAACTATAACTCTAACTAAAACTCTAAGATAATACTCAAAACCAAAACTCCAGTATCTAAACTAAGCTAAAATATAACTCTAACAAAAAAACTCTAAGCTAAGACTCTAAACTAAAACTCTAAATTCTCAACTAAAACTAAAGTAAACTTTAAATAGAACTAATTCTATAAACTAAGAGTCTAAACTAAAACTCTAAACTCTAACTAAAACTCTAAGCTAAGACTATAAACTCTAAACAAAAACTCTTAACTAAAAGTAAACTAAACTATAATTCAAACTAAACTCTAAGCTAAGACTCTAAACTAAAACTCTAAACTCGAAACTAAAACTCTTAACTACTATAACTCTAACTAAAACTGTAAGCTAATACCTAACTGAAACTCTAAACCAAAACTTTTATTTAAAGCTAAACTAAACTAAAAGTGCAATGAAAAAACTCTAAGCTAAAACTCTAGTCTAAAACTCTATGCTAAAACGTTTAGTTAAAACTAAACTACAATTCCAAAAACACTTAACTAAAACTAAAATAAAATATAACTCTAACTAAAATTCTAAGTGATGAGAGTTTAACTTGAAACTCTAGACTTTGAACTACAACTAAACTAAACTATAACTCTAACTAAAACTGTAAGCTATTATCAATCTAAAACTCTAAACTAAAACTCATACCTAAAACTAAACAACAACTCTAAACTAAAACTCTTAACTAAAACTAAACTAAACTATAACTCTAACAAAAACTCTAAGCTAAGACTCTAAACTAAAACTTAAAATTCCCAACAAAAACTAAACTAAACTATAAATAGACCTAAAACTTTAAGCTAAGACTCAAAACTAACACTGAATTAAAACTAAACTAAACTATAACTCTAACTAAAACTCTAAGCAAAGACTAAACTAAAACTCTGAACTCTAAACTAATACTCTTAACTACTATAACTCTAACTAAAACTATAAGCTAATATCAAACTGAAACTGTAAAATAAAACTCTAATCTAAAACTAAACTAAACTAAAATGCATGGAACAACTGTAAGCTATGACTCTAGTCTAAAACTCTAAACTAAATCGTTTAGCTAAAACTTAACTACAATTCCAGAAACTATTAACTAAAACTAAAATAAACTACAACTCTAAACTAAAAATCTTAACTAAAACTAAACTACAACTCTAAACTAAAACTCCTAACAAAAATTAAGCTAAACTATAGCTCTAACTAAAACACTAAACTCTAAACTAAAACTCTGAATTCTAAACTAAGATTCTTAACGACAACTAAAATAGACTATAACTAACTAAAACTCTAAGCCAAGACTCTAAACTAAAAACTCTGAATTAAAATTAAAATAAACTATACCTCTAACTAAAACTCTAAGCTAAGACTCAAAACTAAAACTCAAATATCTAAACTAAACTAATCTATAACTCTAACAAAAACTCTAAGCTAAGACTCTAAACTAAAACTCTAAATTCTCAACTAAAACTAAAGTAAACTATAAATGGAACTAAAACTATAAGCTAAGACTCTAAACTATTGCTCCTAACTAAAACTAAACTAAACTATAACTCTAAAGTAAAACTAAAGTAAACTATAACTTTAACTAAAACCCTAAGCTAACACTCTAAATTAAAATTCTAGACTCTAAATTAGAATTAAACTAAAACTTAAATTAAAACTCTAAACTCTAAACTAAAACTCTTAACTAAAACTAAACTACAACTCTAAACTAAAACTCTTAACAAAAATTAAACTAAACTATAACTCTAACTAAAACTTTAAGCTAAGACTCAAAGCTAACACTGAATTAAAACTAAACTAAACTATAACTCTAACTAAAACTCTAAGCTAAGACTCTAAACTAAAACTCTAAACTCTAAACTAAAATTCTTAACTGCTATAACTCTAACTAAAACTATAAGCTAATATCAAACTGAAACTCTAAACAAAAACTCTTATCTAAAACTAAACTAAACTAATAGTGCAATGAAAAACTATAAGCTATGACTCTAGGCTTAAACTCTAAACTAAATCGTTTAGCTAAAACTAAACTACAAGTCCAGAAACTATTAACTAAAACTAAAATAAACTACAACTCTAAACTAAAACTCTTAACTAAAACTAAACTACAACTCTAAACTAAAACTCCTAACAAAAATTAAGCTAAACTATAGCTCTAACTAAAACACTAAACTCTAAACTAAAACTCTGAAGTCTAAACTAAAACTCTTAACTAAAATTAAACTAAACTATAACTCTAACTAAAACTCTAAGCTAAGACTCTAAACTAAAACTCTGAATTAAAACTAAAATAAACTATACCTCTAACTAAAACTCTAAGCTAAGACTAAAAACAAAAACTCAAATATCTAAACTAAGCTAAACTATAACTCTAACAAAAAAAACTCTAAGCTAAGACTCTAAACTAAAACTCTAAATTCTCAACTAAAACTAAAGTAAACTTTAAATAGAACTAATTCTATAAACTAAAACTCTAAACTCTAACTAAAACTCTAAGCTAAGACTCTAAACTCTAAACAAAAACTCTTAACTAAAAGTAAACTAAACTATAATTCAAACTAATCTCTAAGCTAAGACTCAAAACTAAAACTCTAAACTCGAAACTAAACCTGTTAACTACTAAAACTCTAACTAAAACTGTAAGCTAAAACCTAACTGAAACTCTAAACCAAAACTTTTATTTAAAGCTAAACTAAACTAAAAGTGCAATGAAAAAACTCTAAGCTAAAACTCTAGTCTAAAACTCTATGCTAAAACGTTTAGTTAAAACTAAACTACAATTCCAAAAACACTTAACTAAAACTAAAATAAAATATAACTCTAACTAAAATTCTAAGTGATGAGAGTTTAACTTGAAACTCTAGACTTTGAACTACAACTAAACTAAACTATAACTCTAACTAAAACTGTAAGCTAATATCAAACTAAAACTCTAAACTAAAACTCATATCTAAAACTAAACAACAACTCTAAACTAAAACTCTTAACTAAAACTAAACTAAACTATAACTCTAACTAAAACTCTAAGCTAAGACTCTAAACTAAAACTTAAAATTCCCAACAAAAACTAAACTAAACTATAAATAGACCTAAAACTTTAAGCTAAGACTCAAAACTAACACTGAATTAAAACTAAACTAAACTATAACTCTAACTAAAACTCTAAGCAAAGACTAAAATAAAACTCTAAACTCTAAACTAATACTCTTAGCTACTATAGCTGTAACTAAAATTATAAGCTAAAACCAAACTGAAACTGTAAACTAAAGTTCTAATCTAAAACTAAACTAACCTAAAAGTGCATGGAACAACTGTAAGCTATGACTCTAGGCTAAAACTCTAAACTAAATCGTTTAGCTAAAACTTAACTACAATTCCAGAAACTATTAACTAAAACTAAAATAAACTACAACTCTAAACTAAAACTCTTAACTAAAACTAAACTACAACTCTAAACTAAAACTCCTAACAAAAATTAAGCTAAACTATAGCTCTAACTAAAACACTAAACTCTAAACTAAAACTCTGAAGTATAAACTAAAACTCTTAACTAAAATTAAACTAAACTATAAATCTAACTAAAACTCTAAGCTAAGACTCTAAACTAAAACTCTGAATTAAAACTAAAATAAACTATACCTCTAACTAAAACTCTAAGCTAAGACTCAAAACCAAAACTCCAGTATCTAAACTAAGCTAAACTATAACTCTAACAAAAAAACTCTAAGCTAAGACACTAAACTAAAACTCTAAATTCTCAAATAAATCTAAAGTAAGCTTTAAATAGAACTAATTATATAAGCTAAGAGTCTAAACTAAAACTCTAAACTCTAACTAAAACTCTAAGCTAAGACTCTAAACTCTAAACAAAAACTCTTAACTAAAAGTAAACTAAACTATAATTCAAACTAAACTCTAAGCTAAGACTCTAAACTAAAACTCTAAACTCGAAACTAAACCTCTTAACTACTAAAACTCTAACTAAAACTGTAAGCTAATACCTAACTGAAACTCTAAGCCAAAACTTTTATTTAAAGCTAAACTAAACTAAAAGTGCAATGAAAAAACTCTAAGCTAAAACTCTAGTCTAAAACTCTATGCTAAAACGTTTAGTTAAAACTAAACTACAATTCCAAAAACACTTAACTAAAACAAAAATAAAATATAACTCTAACTAAAATTCTAAGTGATGAGAGTTTAACTTGAAACTCTAGACTTTGAACTACAACTAAACTAAACTATAACTCTAACTAAAACTGTAAGCTAGTATCAAACTAAAACTCTAAACTAAAACTCATATCTAAAACTAAACAACAACTCTAAACTAAAACTCTTAACTAAAACTAAACTAAACTATAACTCTAACAAAAACTCTAAGCTAAGACTCTAAACTAAAACTTAAAATTCCCAACAAAAACTAAACTAAACTATAAATAGACCTAAAACTTTAAGCTAAGACTCAAAATTAAAACTCTGAATTAAAACTAAACTAAACTAAAACTCTAACTAAAACTCTAAGCAAAGACTCTAAAATAAAACTCTAAACTCTAAACTAAAACTCTTAACTACTATAACTCTAACTAAAACTATAAGCTAATATCAAACTGATACTCTAAACTAAAATTCTTATCTAAAACTAAACTAAACTAAAACTGCAAGTATCAACTGTAAACTATAACTCTAGGATAAAACTCTAAACTAAAACGTTTAGCTAGAAATAAACTACAAGTCCAGAAACTCTTAACTAAAACTAAACTAAACTAAAACTCTAAACTAAAACTCTTAAGTAAAACTAAACTACAACTCTAAACTAAAACTCTTAACAAAAATTAAGCTAAACTATAACTCTAACTAAAACTCTAGACTCTAAAATAAAACTATGAAGTCTGAACTAAAGCTCTTAAATAAAATTAAAATAAAATTTCACTCTAACTAATAATCTAAGCTAAGACTCTAAAATAAAACTCTGAATTGAAACAAAAATAAACTATACCTCTAAACAAAACTCAAAGCAAAGACTAAAAACTAAAAATTAAATATCAAAACTAAACTAAACTATAACTCTAACAAAAAGACTCTAAGCTAAGACTCTAAACTAAAACTCTAAATTCTCAACTAAAACTAAAGTAAACTATAAATAGAACTAAATCTATAAGCTAAGAGTCTAAACTAAAACTCTAAACTCTAAACTAAAACTCTTAACTAAAACTAAACTCTAAACTAAAACTCTTAACTAAAAGTAAACTAAACTAGAATTCTAACTAAACTCAAAGCTAAGACTCTAAACTAAAACTCTAAACTCTACACTAAAACTCTTAACTACTATAACTCTAACTGAAACTGTAAGATAATACCTAACTGAAACTCTAAACTAAAACTTTTATCTAAAACTAAACTAAACTAAAAGTGCAATGAAAAAACTCTAAGCTATGACTCTAGTCTGAAACTCTAAGCTAAAACGTTTAGTTAAAACTAAACTAAAATTCAAAAAACAATTAACTAAAAATAAAATAAAATGTAACTCTAACTAAAACTCCAAGTAATGTGAGTGTAACTTGAAACTCTAGACTCATAACCACAACTAAAATAAACTATAACTATGACTAAAAATTTAAGATAATATCAAACTAAAAGTATAACATAAAAATAATAAATAAAACTAAAAAACAACCATAAACTAAAACTCTTAATTAAAACGAAACTAAAATACAGCTCTAAACTGAAACTCTTAACTAAAACTAAACAACAACTCTAAACTCAAACTCTTAACTAAAACTAAACTAAACTATAACTCTAACAAAAACTCTAAGCTAAGACTCTAAACTAAAACTTAAAATTCTCAACTAAAACTAAACTAAACTATAAATAGAACTAAAACTAAGCTAAGACTCTAAACTAAAACTCTAAACTCTAACTAAAACTATAAGCTAAGACTCGATTCTAAAAAATTACACTCTAACTAAAACTCTAAGAAAAGACTATAAACTATAAACAAAAACTGTAAGCTAATATCAAATCTAAACTCTAAACTAAAACTCTTAGCTAAAACTAAACTAAACCAAAAGTGCAACGAAAACTCTAAACTCTAGCCTAAATCTCTTATCTAAAACTAAACAACACCTCTATTCTAAAACTAAAGTAAACTATAACTTTAACTAAAACTCTAAGCTAAGACTCTAAACTAAAACTCTGAATTAAAACTAAACTAAACTATAACTCTAACTATAACTCTAAGCTAAGACTCCAAACTAAAATTACAATATCTAAACTAAAACTATTACCTGAAACTAAACTTAAACTTGAAATGAAACCGAACCTTTAAATTAAAACTGCAAACTAAAACTATAAATTCTAAACTAAACTCTTATGTAAAATTGAAATAGAGATCTTAACTAAAGCTCCTAGCTAAAACTAAACTAAAACTCTAAACTCTAAATAAAACTCTAAGCTAATACTCTAAACTAAAAATATAAATTCTCAACTAAAACTAAACTAAACCATAAATAGAACTAAAACTGTAGGCTAAGACTCTGAATTCTAACTAAAACTCTAAGCTAAGACTCTACACTCTAAACAAAAAACTCTTAACTAAAACTCTAAGCTAAGACTCTAAACTAAAACTCTTAACTACTATAACTCTAACTAAAACTGTAAGCTAATATACAACTGAAACTCTAAACTAAAACTCTTAAATGAAATTCTTAACTACTATAACTCTAACTAATACTGTAAGCTAATACCAAATTGAAACTCTTAACTAGAACTAAACTATAACTCTGAACTAAAACTCTTAATAAAAATTAAAATAAACTATAACTCTAACTAAGACTCTAAACTCTAAACTCCAAAGTCTAAACTAAGACTCTTAACTAAAATTAAACTAAACTATAATTCTAACTAAAACTCTAAGCTAAGACTCTAAGCTAAAACTCTAAACTAAAACTCTTAACTAAAACTAAACTACAACTGTAAACTAAAATTCTTTAATAAAACTAAACTACAACCCTAAACTTAAACTCTTAACTAATACTAAACTAAAGTAAAAGTGCAACAAAAAACTCTAAGCTATGGCTCTAGGCTAAAATTCTAAACTAAAAGGTTTAGCTAAAACTAAACTACAAGTTCAAAACACTTAACTAAAACTAAAATAAAATATAACTCTAACTAAAACTCTAAGTGATGAGAGTCTAACTTGAAACTCTAGACTCTGAACTATAACTAAACTAAACTATAACTTCAACTAAAACTGTAAGCTAATATCAAACTAAAACTCTAAACTAGGCTTGGAACTCCTTTAGGGGCTTCGGGGGGCCCTTTGGGGGTGCCAGGGGGGCCCTTTGGGGGCATTGAGGGCCCTTTGGGGCCTGGGGGCGCCTTTGGGGTTGGGGCGAGGGGTCCTCTGGGGTTGGGGTAGGGGAACTTACAACACTCTTCAAATAGAACTTGTGTATTATAACCACCACAGAGTTTCACCCCAAATCATCTTCTAAATCATCTTCTAAAATGTCTCAAACTGTTTCGCCCAAATCATCATCTAAAATATCTCAAATTTTTTCGCCTAAATCATCTTCTAAAATGTCTCAAATGGTTTCGCCCAAATAATCCCTAAACGTAATTTCTGTCTGTTCCTTTTGTTTTGGCAACCCTGCGATGTCATATTTGAAATTCCCCATAAACCATTTCCCGCGTTAATCTCTTCATCTCTAAGGTGTTCTTGGTTAGTCTATTAAGGCTTCGATAGAATATTAATTTATCTCTGTGACCTAACGATCTGAGAAGCCATATCTAAAAATAGAATATTAATTTATCTCTGTCACTAAAGACCGTTTATCCCTCAGACCTAAAGATCAAAGAAGCCATAATGTTTCCCCTCTTTTCCTAGTCGATTATACAAATCAATTTCTCAGAAATTCTCTCCCCTCGATAATGTAAATCAATTTCTCAGAAATTCTCTCCCCTTAGTGGAAGTTCCCGTTAGATTCGATCAATACATTCCCCCACCGATTATGCAAATCAATTTATCATAAATCCACTTCCCCCTCGGGTCGATCAATACATCTCTTCCCGTTAATGCGCATGTGCAAACTTCCCCCCGGAGTCATTAGACATAGAAATAACAACAAGTAAATCGACCTTGACCACATTAGAATCGATCGATAATCCTTGAATAAATTATGTAGGTTTGGCGTTAGACTAAATTGTAGATGGCAGCACGAGTTCTCACTCCTTTGAGTTCTATTCACACACTAATAAAAACTATAGCAAAAACCCTTTCCTTATATTCTCTGCAATCCTGTCCCGCTAATATTTCCGACTCCCTGATTGGCTTAGAAAGAAACACGTGACCCTATTTCCATTAGACTCGTGGATCAATACATTCCACCACCTATTATGTAAATCAATTTCTCAGAAATTTAGTTCCCCTCTTGTCCTAGTCGATTACGCAATCATTTTCTCAGAAATCCACTTCCCCTTCGATTACGCAATCAATTTCTCAGAAATCCTCTCCCCAATCATTTATGTAAAACAATTTCTCAGAAATCCACTTCCCCCTGGAGTTGATCAATTAATCTCTTCCCCTTAGTGCGCATGTGCAAACTTCGCACCGGAGTCATTACACATAGAAACAATAAATAAATCGACCTTGAAAAAGGGGGCATTAACCCCATTAGACTCGATCAATAATCCTTGAATAAATTATGTTTACCTCGGAGATATTATGGCTTCCCTACTACTATATGTTAACATTGGGTAGCCTAAAGTTCATAATTTTCAGCACTTCCCCTGGTGACTTCGGGGATTAAGTTATCCTAAAAGATATAGTTATCCTATTTTCGACCATGTTGAACAAAATGGCTATCTTAAAATTTTGATCGGGTGACTTTGAGAAAAAAAATGTGCGTGGGAGGGGGCCTAGTTGCCCTCCGTTATTTTTGGTCACTTAAAACGGCACTAGAACTTTTAATTTCCGTTCCAAAGAGCCTCCCACGATATTCTAGGACCAAAGGGTCGATATAATCACCCCTGGGGAAAAACAAAACAAAAGAAAAACAAAAAACAAATAAACACGCATCCGTTATCTTTCTTCTGGCAAAAATTTATAATACCACATTTTTGTAGATAGGTGTTTGAAACCTCTAAAGCATGGTTCTCTGATACGCTGAATATGATGGTGTGATTTTCATTAAGGTTCTATATTTTTTAGGTGGTCTTTCTCCCTTTTTTTCTAAAATCAGCCAAATTATCTCAGCCACATAACTTTTGATGGGTAAAACTAAACTGGATGAAACTTGTACATTTGAAATCAGCATTAAAATTTGATTCTTTTGATGTATCTATTGGTATCAAAATTCCGTTTTTAGAGTTTCTATTACCATTGAGCCGGGTCACTTCTTACTTACAGTTCGTTACCACGAACTGTTTGATTTATCGCTGACATCACAACTACCACATTCCAAAAACTCATTTATCACACTGTCCGCGCTTTAAACCTTAGTACTTTTTATTTCTTTTAGTACTGTCCTTAATTTTTCATCGCAAAATAAATCATCCTTCACATCTGAGTCATCATAAACTTTTTTTTTTCGATATCACTCTATGTATCTTTATCACGAATTATCACTTTCTCAAAAACATTCTGCCCATCTTTCTTTAATTCTTTCTTCATCAGTAATCGAGTCCCCGTTCCCATCTTTAACTGGAACAAGTCCAAATTGACTACTCCCTCTCAATTTTGTTCCATATAAAAATAATAATCTACTGTTGCTCCGCCCGGCTGCAACTTCTACATTCTCGGCAATTTTATCCATGGCTTCCGCTTCACTCCTCTTTAATTGCTATTTTAATGCTTTCTCAAGTTTTCTTACATTCGCCTTATTTTCATATAATCAATCACTCAAATTCTTTTTCTGCAAACCTCTGCTCTTTTCTACCAAGCCTGAATTGGTGTCACTAATTTTCATAGCTACGTCCCTAAATTTCCTCCCTTATCACCATTCGCTACTTTAGCAACTATTTTCAAAGATTACTCCATCCATCTTGTACATTGTTAAATCTTAAACTCTACTTTTTTAATCTCTGACTGTACTTGAAAAGTTTCTTTCAAATTTTCATACCAGGGTTTACCAACGTCATAACATATGAGAACGTAATTACCTTTACTTAATTTCAGCATTAGATTAACCCAAGACATTACAAGATGGCGATCTTTACTTATAACATTAATAACAGCACCATTATATAACTTAGTATCTTGTTGCGATCCAGCTGGTCGTCAGTTTACAATAACATAATCAAATTGGTTGGACGTCTTACCATCATCTGTGTACCATGTTAACTTAAGGGCCAAATGTGCTGAATAATGTGTTGGTTACAATTTGCTATTGTCCTTTCCTACACTGAATTCACCTAGGTCAGAATATATCCCTAGTTCGATCAGGCTGAGCATTAAAATACCCTAATAAAGTTCCATTAAAATCCCATATTTCTACCTGGGATCCTGTCTATTTACTCCTGTAACTGCAAGTTAAAATCATTTGAGTCAGTATTGTCTCCATCAGTCGGTTCTACTGTGGCATATACTACTATGACTGATACATTGTATTGTTTAGTCGTAAAATGAGCAAATACAGTTCTTTTATTGATATCTTACCTACCTAAGCAAGACTTAGAAGCTTCTTTATCCATTATGAGCCCTACTCCCTACCTATGCAACCCATTCTTTCTGCCTGGGTAAATAAATCATTTATCACTTAATTTCATGTTGCCTTCCTCTGGGATATGAGTTTCTGAAACCCCTAAAAAGTCCAGTTCAAAACATCTGAATTCGTCAGTTAAAATGTCAAAATGATTGTTAAATTTTGTAGTTGTTACGTTCACAGCTAATACGTGTTACAACGTTGTTACGTTCTTATCACATATCCGATTCATTCTATATTTATGCCTACAAGAATTAGATATGAGTGGGGAGGGAGGCAGCCCATAATAAATAATTTAACTTGGGAAATATTTTCCAGCCCACAAGAGCCCACCAAAAAAAAAAAAAAAAAAAAAAAAAAAAAAAAAAAAAAAAAAACGGGTAAAACTTTGATAAGACAGTGTTAGCTTTCACTCTCATTAAAAACTTTACTATTTCTTCAATATTTTTTTTTCATTTTAATTATAACTTGTATCACCCAAATGAAATTGCTAATCCCCATTTCTCTCAACATGTATTTGTTGAAATTTACTTTGCTGTGTTTTATTCTTCTTTTGTCAATATTTGCTTCCTTCTTTGAGGTTTCACGCCACAATGATTTTTCCTTCTTGTTTGAACTGGATATTCGTTTGGCCTTAAAAAGATTGCTCTTTACTTAGGCAATACTATGGCACTGCCTCTAACACGTCGATTTATTCCCTACGAGATTGCATCATAAGTGAAAAACCTAAGGAAAAACGTAATTTACTAGTATTTTTTGTGGCCCAGAAGATCCCATGCAAGGTTGTGTGTTTCTTTCTCAGGATTTTTGTCTTATCTAAAGCAAGATTGATTGATATAATTAGATAGTCATGTAGCAGAAAACATTATGCTTGCATTCTCCTTCTGCAGTTTATTATGGCTAACAAACTTTGTCCCTTGAGCTTAATTACCAATTAACTCTCCTTTGGTCCTTAAGGATTTGGATTGGCAATACCATATTAGAAACATTTACAGTTTTCCATGGGGCCTTTTTTGGCGGGTCGAAGGAGAAGCATCTGTCAATCAAGTATGCAGGGACCTTTGGAAAACGAGGGGCTTATATTGAAGCCCTAATGATTCAGGGAATCCAATTCAAGTTGAAAAATTTAGTAGATGATAAACAGGAAATAAGAATAAATTAAATTTGGAAATAAATGTTTCACATAAATATTAAAAAAAAAAAAATATGAATACATTTCTAGGGGATTTCAAGTTTAAGAGTGATATTGCTTTAGTTCTTAAAATAATAGGTGCAATGTAAAACGAGGATTTTTGTTTACATTCAATGGCTTTATATCATTGAACGCCTCTAGGACCTATTTTTGTTAATATAATTTTATATTTGTTCTTCTAACTTAGCCATGCAAATACATGAACACATGAACATAAAAGCTGCCTAGAGAATGTTGGGTAATTGAATACCTTAGCTCAAATGAATGTTTTACAATTCATTCTAAAAATAGGTAAAATTAAATTTCAAAAAAAATTCTTAAGAATGCAAAATACGTTTACTTTATATCAAAATTAAAGCAACAAAGAAAGAGAAAAGACATACTATCCAGCTAAAATAGTGGTACAAACTTCCTCCATTATTTTTAAGCTTATTTGAAAATTTATTGGGGGAAAGAAAGTCCTAGTCCTATAAATAGCTTATAAATGGTAAAGATTACATGGGAACCACAGACAGAACGCGAAATGGAGTACGTCTGGCCTAGAGACGGTAAAAGCATTCAAGAATTTTAAAATATTTTGTCTGAGCTTCTACTATTAAGGAAAATGAAAGGAGATGATTGCATTGGGGTTAGCATTTCCCGTAATATCCCAGTCTCGTTGTTCCAGTTCAGTTCATCTTATTTCTCGTTAAACTTTTCACTTCTCTGGTTTTACTGGGGATCACGATCTGCTCAAATAAGGGCTGGAAAAAGGAATGTCATAAATTTTTAGTCTCCAAGAAAACTTGCATGAGAGTCAGAGGTTTGAGACCTGTAAGTTTATGCAAAATATTTCAATAAATTTCTTTGTAAGTCCTATTGAATATTTATATCTTTCCGCTTTAGTATTGAACTACATTTAAAATTTAATTAAAGGAGTTAAAAGCACAGAACACATGAAATAGTCTTAAATTTCAGTTTAATTTTGTGACGATTAGGTAAACAAAGAAAAAGAGAAACAAAAAAATTATAAAAAGGCAATCATACTGACCTGTTTCTTCTATTTGGACATAAAAATAAAATAAAAAAACATGTTTTTTCAACTGAAAGTAAAGAACAACATTAAAACGAACAGAAATTATTACGTATTTGAGGGGGTTCACCATATCGTCAATACCTCACTCTTTACGCTAAAGTTTGAATTTTGTTCCAATTCTTTAAGAATGACCCCTGAATGACAATGGCCGTTTAATTAGAATAAATAACTCTTTTGAAAGTACTAAAAAAAACTTTAGCGTAGACAGCGAGCATTTAGGCTCCATTATAACATTTCTGCATTATAGGCTCCTAGGGGGCTTAAAATTAATATAAAATTATGTAGCAAGGTAAATCAAAAGACACTATGTATTCCCAGGTTAACAAAAAGAAGTATCTGCAATATCCTGGGAGCAGCTCTGGACACAGGTTGAAACTACCAGGGACAGTTCAGGAGACCAAGCGTACCTTAAATGTTGACTTCAGGAAGAGGGCAAAATTACATCAAAAGACACTATTTGCATCCAGGTCATCAATAAATTCCATATCAAAGGAACGGCCTGATAGAAGAAGTTGAAACTTTCATTACCTGCTGGGGAAAAGAAGGGGAAGGGTTGGGCAAGTGGACTTCAAATTATGTGTTGGTGGAGAAAGTTATCACCGGTTTTTGTCACTGATCCACAAAATGTTTTCGCAACATGAGCCTCTATGGGATTTATAATTTATACACAATTATGTTGTAAAGCAGTTCAAAAGACATCATGTGCTGCCAGGTTGCCAAGTTGCGTGTCTGCAACATTTCAAGAATAATCTGTGGTATCAAGTTGAAACTTTTGGGGAGTGTTAAGGGGGTGGGTAAATAAACAATTAACTACAATTTCAGAGAAAGGGTAAAGGTGTATGAAAAGAAACTATGTTCATACGGGTTACCAAAATTCAATATCTGCAATTCCTCAGGAACAGATCATGGGACGGAGCTAAAGCTCTCCGGTACGACAGGAGAAGAAAAGGGGATGGAGTAGGGTATTTCAAATTTTTTTGGGGGGAAAGACGCTAAATATTTTGTTTCCGGCCAATCTAAATATTGTCACTTTGTAAGCTGCAATAGTATTTAAAATCCATTCATGATGAAGTAATGAAGTAAACCAAAAGACACTTTGAGTATATAGGCTATTAAATTATTGCATCTGTACTGTCTTCTTAAGGGCTTGCGAAATCAATTCATAACATCCAGAAATTTTCTTAGGGAGGAGGCAGAAAAAACAGTAGGTTCTACAAAAACAACGGTTCAATCCCACTCATAGGGCTATGATGAGAGATGGGTTGGGATGGCTAGGTCACGTTCTATGGATCAAGGATGACATATTGCCGAAAATTGTCCTTTTCGGTCAACCGTCTAGGGCTAAACTGAAAGCAGGTCGTCCGCGGTTGGGGTGGGAGGATGTCAAAAATAAATATTTAAAGGAAATGGGAACTTCCTGGGAGGGTGTATACAGGGAGGCTTTGAATAGATTGGGATGGAGGGGGAGCGTGGGTAGTTGAGTTGGCCTCAGGTGGCTTCGTGCTGCAGAGAGTTGTTAGTAACAGTAGTTGTAGCAGTAATTTTGTGGTGGGCGGAGCAGCTTTAACTATTGTATCCAATCTAGCTGAACATTTTTGCACAAGAAGCTCCTTATAGGAACGGAATGGATTTAATATATTATCTAAGGGAAATGAACAAGGGTGTAAAAACACTTTTCTCTCCTTTTGGTTCATCTGAAAAATGATTGGCGATTTTTTTTTTTTTTTTTTTTTTTTTTTTTTTTTTTAGACAGCTTGAAACTTATTTCCTTAAACTTTTTGTTTCAAGGGAACTCTTATGAGCAAAAATATGGGAAAAAAAAACTATTTTACCACAAGAATGTACCTGAACTATTTTTCCTTACAATATTTCTTTTTCGTCAGCCAAATTACTTCCTGACATGTTGTCTCTCCAATGAACTTTAATCGGAATTTCATATTTTTTGGGCCAACTGGATCCCTGTATGGACAACAAATTTGAAAGTAATCCTTTTGAAGCAGCCTTTGTTTTCGACATCCCAAAATGGGTGTTGAATGTCGTTCGTATCTAATTGGCTTTTAACTTACGGGGCTTATAGATAGGGCCAGGTAGATTTAAATGAAAATGAAAATGTTTTGAAGATGACTTGTATCTTATATGTGACTCCTGAAACTGAGCCGGTACATTTGTTGTTTTTTTTTAGATAGGCCTAGACTTACAGGAAATATAAATAAAGACGAGGGGGCGTCAAAGACAATAGAAAATTGCCTAAATACATTTAAGACAAAGGCTATTATAAACAATGTTTTGTGAATTTGTGAAGCTGAAAATAGGCTCAAATTCACTTTGTTCCCAATCAGTTCACAACTAAAGGGGCGAGCATACCGGGCTTTACAAAAATAAGAAGAAAGATAAGTATTTGGAAAAAGTGGGCTCGGTTGGCGAAATCGTACAAAGGACTTAATATATTTTTTCTGTGTGAACTTTCAAGGTAAGTAGACTGGATCAAAAGTACCTTGATGAGAACAATACATTCTGGATGAAACATGCTTTTTTTGTATCAATTCTTAGCATGAAAAAAGAACTCCATTTTATCTTACGCTTATCTGCTTTTAAATATATGCCTTGTAGACAATCCAAATAAAATTTCAGTACCAAGGGAACCTCAATTTAAACACAATCAAATAGAGTTTCTTTAATAAATGACCCTGGCATGCATTTATTCAAACAAACAAAAAATCACCACAAAATATAAAATTTAACTTTGTTTTTAATAAAATGCTGGATTAAGATGCGTGTATATAAAAAGACGAAAACATTCACATATCTAAAATTACTACGAATAGTTATACCCCTTTTTATCCACCCAAATTCCTTTTAGTAAACACAACTAATGCGAATCGAAAACTTAACCGAACATTAAAATCTTAAAGAACATTTACATTACAATCAAATGTTTTGAATCTTTAGGAAATAAAATACAGAAACCTTACAAATACTCCTAATATTATAAAACAATAAAACTCAATTAAGAATGAACAGAAATTTGTCTGAAAAAAAAAATTCGAAAAGAAAGCTTCATAAGAAAAGTGAAGAGTCAAATTAAAATCTAAGACGAACAGAAATAGAGTCCGATTATAAGTCAAAGTTTAATCAAACATGAATTAAAATAGTAATCACATCAAGAATAATGAAGTATTCCCATAAAAGATAAAGATAACAGATAATGATATAGGTGAATAAAAGTAGAGATGCCATAATATCTCCCACGAGAACACATGTACTGCCACGTACAACTTTGTTTTACATAATTTATGTCTGTTTCTTGTCAGTGAGAATGAAAAAACAGTAATTTTCTCACTTTTATGGATGTTTTCTTGGATGGTTATGTGTGTTGGTCAATTTATTGGATTTTTTTCATGAATGTCAACATCGATTTATGTCTGTTTATGGTTTTTGTCAGTGAGAATTTGAAAAACAGGAGCTTTCTCACTTTTATGGATGTTTTTATGGTTTTTGTGAGTGAGAATGAAAAAACAGGAACTTTCGCACATTTATGTCTGTTTTATGGTTTTTGTCAGTGAGAATGAAAAAACAGGAACTTTCTCACTTTGATGCATTATTGAGTCTAAAGGGGACAGGTCAATGACCTCTTTCTCCAGGTGTGTTTTTGGCACGCTCGAGGCGAATGTTATGATCCAGAAATAGTATTTGTTGTTTTTGGTACGCTAGGGGAGAATGTTATGATCCAGGAAAGAGTATTTGTTGTTGTTGTTTTGGGCAAGCTCCCAGCGAATGTCAAGGGAGAACACGTGGTTAATCAAAGTGGGACCTCTGTGCTGTCAGTCATTAATCAAATTGTTCCCAGGAAAAGTTTAATAGTGTCTGACAGATGACGTCAAGTTAATTAATGTCTTTGATGTATTTCCAAAGAGAATGCTTCCGGGGCAAAATTTAGATCACACTTGACAGATGATGTCATGATTGATTGATTGACATGAAAGGTGAATTAATTTGTTGTTTCTAAAGAGAATTATTGATTCACGAAAGGGGGATTAATTTGTTGTTTCTAAAGAGAATCGTCTCCGAGCGAATGTTTCGATCTTAGCAATGAAGAGATTGATTCACGAAAGGGTTTCCAAATAATTTGAAATGTGTCAGCGCAGAGATGCCAAACAAAAGGAACACGCTGAAATTACGTTTAGGGATTATTTGGGCGAAACCGTTTTAGCCATTATAGGGAATTATTTCGGCGAAACAGTTAGAGACATTTTAAAAGATGATTTAAAAGATGATTTTAGAAGTGAATTTGAGGGTAAAACTCTGTGGTCGTTATAATACACAAGTTGTATTTTAACAGTGTCCTGAGGTCCTCTACCCCAACCCCAAAGGCTCCTCATACCCCACCCCAACCCCGAAGGAAGCCCACCGGTCCCCAAAGGCCCACTGGGCTCCCAAAAGACCACCAGGCTCCCAAAGGGCCCCCCCGACCCCCAAAGGCCCTCACCCCGTCCCCAAAGGTTCCCCGGGCTCCCACAGGACCAATCGGCCCTCCAGTGCCCCCCCAGACCCCCAAGGGCCCTCCCCAGACCCCCAAAGGTCCTACCCGGGTCCCCAAAGACCCTCCCCCAGTCCCCAAAGGTCCACAGGGCTCCCAAAGGGCCACCCGGCCCTAAAGGGCCCCCAGACCCCCAAAGGACCCCCGCGCCCCCAAAGACCCCTGAGCCCCCATTTTTTAATACTTTTTTATGGTTTTATTATATCTTTTCAGAACAAGTTATTTTCTTAATGTCCCTTCTAAACCCATTTTCCAAGTTGAAGTACCCATCCTTATCACCCACAACTTTACTATACTGATTTTTGAATGCTCCAACACCAGGCAATACTTTTCAAAGCCATTTCAGAACAAGTTCTTTTCTTAATGTCCCTCCTAAACCCATTTTACAAATTGAAGCACCCATCCTTTACACCCACAACTTTACTTTACAGCTTTTTGAATGCTCCAACACCAAGCAATACTTTTCAAAAGGCATTTCAGAACAAGTTCTTTTCATAATGACCAGTCTAAACCCATTTTACAAATTGAAGTACCCATCCTTTTCACCCAAAACTTTACTTTACAGCTTTCTGAATGCTCCACACCAAGCAATACTTTTCAAAAGACATTTAAGAACAAGTTCTTTTCTTAATGTCCCTCCTAAACCCAATTGTACAAGTTGAAGTACCCATCCTTTTCACCAACAACTTAGTTATAGGTAAGAGTTTGAAGTTTTACCTTAGAGACTTAGCTTAGAGTTTTAGTTTGGTTTAGTTTTAGTTAAAAGTTTAGAGGTTTTCTTTTAGCTTAGACTCTTATCTTAGAGTTTTTGTTAGAGTTCTAGTTTAGTTTAATTTTAGTTAAGAGTTTTGAGTTTTTAGCTTAGAGTCTTAGCTTAAAGTTTTAGTTTGGTTTAGTTTTAGTTAAAATTTTAGTGTTTTTTTTAGCTTAGAGTCTTAGCTTAGAGTTTTGTTAGAGTTCTAGTTTAGTTTTAGTTCAGAGTTTATATTTTTTAGCTTAGAGTCGTAGCTTAGATTTTTATTAAGAGTTCCAATTTAGTTTAGTTTAGTTACAGTTCAGAATTTAGAGTTTTAGCTTAGAGTCATAGCTTATAATTTTACTTAAAGTTGTAGTTTGGTTAAGTTTTAGTTAAGAGTTTCGAGTTTTAGCTTAGAGTCTTAGCTTAGAGTTTTTGTTGGAGTTGAAGTTTAGTTTAATTTTAGTTAAGAATTTGATGTTTGACCTTTGAGTTTCAGTTAGAGTTCTAGTTTAGTTTATTTTTAGTTAAGAGTTTAGAGTTTTTAGCTTAGAGTCTTAGCTTAAAGTTTTAGTTTGGTTTAGTTTTACTTAAGAGTTTAGAGTTTTAGCTTAGAGTCTCAGCTAAGAGTTTTTGTTAGAGTTCTAGTTTATTTTAGTTTTAGTTAAGAGTTTAGTGTTTTTAGATTAGAGTCTTAGCTTAGAGTTTATGTTGAAGTTCTAGTATAGTTTATTTTTAGTTTAGAGTTTTAGCTTAGAGTCTTAGCTTAGAGTTTTTGTTAGAGTTGAAGTTTAGTTTAGTTTTAGTTAAGAGTTTAGAGTTTTTTTTTAGAGTTCTAGTTTAGTTTAATTTTAGTTACAGTTCAGGATTTAGAGTTTTAGCTTAGAGTCATAGCTTATAATTTTACTTAAAGTTATAGTTTGGTTAAGTTTTAGTTAAGAGTTTCGAGTTTTAGCTTAGGGTCTTAGCTTAGAGTTTTTGTTAGAGTTCTAGTTTAGTTTAGTTTTAGTTAATAGTTTAGAGTTTTACCTTAGAGTCTTAGCTTAGAGTTTTAGTTAGGGTTGAAGTTTAGTTTAGTTACAGTTAAGAATTTATAGTTTTAGCTTAGAGTCATATCTTAGAGTTTTTCTTAAAGTTTTAGTTTGGCTAAGTTTTAGCTAATAGTTTCGAGTTTTAGCTTAGAGTCTTAGCTCTGAGTTTTAGTTTGAGTTGTAGTTTAGTTTAATTTTAGTTAAGAGTTTTATGTTTTACCTTTGAGTTTCAGTTAGAGTTCTAGTTTAGTTTATTTTTAGTTAAGAGTTTGGTGTTTTAAATTAGAGTCTTATCTTAGAGTTCTAGTTTAGTTTAGTTTTACTTAAGAGTTTAGAGTTTTAGTTTAGAGTTTTAGCTTAGAGTTTTTGTTAGAGTTCTAGTTTATTTAGTTTTAGTTAAGAGTTTAGTGTTTTTAGCTTAGAGTGTTAGCTTATAGCTTATATTGGAATTCTAGTATAGTTTAGTTTTAGTTAAGAGTTTTATAGTAGAGTCTTATCTTATAGTTTTTGTTATATATGTATTTTAGTTTAGTTTTATTTAATATTTTAGAGTTTTTTTTTTAGAGTTATAGTTTATTTTAATTTTATTTAATAGTTAGATTTTTTAAATTTGAGTTTAATTTATAGTTATATTTTATTTTATTTTTATTTAAGAGTTTAGAGTTTACCATAGAGTCTTAGCTTAGAGTTTTAGTTAGAGTTCTAGTTTAGTTTAGTTTTAGTTACAGTTCAGAATTTAGACTTTTAGCTTAGAGTCATAGCTTAGAGTTTTACTTAAAGTTATAGTTTGCTTAAGTTTTAGTTAAGAGTTTAGAGTTTTTAGCTTAGAGTTATTATTGAAGTTCTAGTTTAGTTTAGTTTTAGTTAATATTTTATATATTTATCTTATAGTCTTTGATAATGTATTTTTTTAAATTTTTATTTTAGTTTTTATTTATTTAATAATTTGAATTTTTAAAGTTGATTTTAATTTAGATTTATATTATAGTTTAATTTTAGTTTAGAGTTTACAGTTCTTTAGCTTAGAGTCTTAGCTTAGAGTTTTAGTTGGAGTTATAGTTTAGTTTAGTTTTAGTTAAGAATTTAGAATTTTAAGTTAGAGTCTTAGCTTAGAGTTTTTGTTAGAGTTCTAGTTTATTTTAGTTTTGAGTTCTAGTTTAGTTTACATATAGTTAAGAGTTTGTAGTTTTACCTTAGAGACTTAGCATAGAGTTTTAGTTTAGTTTAGTTTTAGTTAAGAGTTTAGAGTTTTTTAGCTTAGAGTCTCAGCTTAGAGTTTTTGTTAGAGTTCTAGTTTAGTTTACTTTAGTTAAGAGTTTTGTGTTTTAACTTAGAGTCTTAGCTTAAAGTTTTACTTAGAGTTCTAGTTTAGTTTAGTTTTAGTGAAGAGTTTAGAGTTTTTTAGCTTAGAGTCTTAGCTTAGAGTTATTGTTGGAGTTTTAGTTTATTTTAGTTTTAGTTAAGAGTTTAGAGTTTTTATTTTAGAGTCTTAGCTTAGAGTTTTTGTTGAAGTTCTAGTTTTGTTTAGTTTTATTTAAGAGTTTTGATTTTTATATTATATTATTATCTTATAGTTTTTGTTTTAGTTGAAGTTTAGTTTAGTAATAGTTAGGAGTTTATAGTTTTAGCTTAGAGTCTTAGCCTAGAGTTTTTGTTAGAGTTCTATTTTAGTTTAGATATAGTTAAAAGTTTGGAGTTTTACCTTAGATACTTATCTTAGAGTTTTGGTTTATATTAGTTTTAGTTAAGAGTTTGGAGTTTTTAGCTTAGAGTCTTAGCTTAGAGTTTTTGTTAGAGTTCTAGTTTAGTTCAGTTTTAGTTAAGAGTTTGGTGTTTTACCTTAGAGTCATAGCTTAGACATTTAGTTAGAGTTCTAGTTTAGTTTAGTTTTAGTTATGAGTTTAGAATTTTAGCTTAGAGTCTTAGCTTAGAGTTTTGTTAGAGTTCTATTTTAGTTTAGTTTTAGTTTAGAGTTTAGAGTTTTTAGCTTAGAGTCTTAGCATAGTTTTTGTCGAAGTTCTAGTTTAGTTTGGTAATAGTTAAGAGTTTAGATTTTTAGCTTAGAGTCTTATCTTAGAGTTTTTGTTAAAGTTGAAGTTTAGTTTAGTAATAGTTCAGAGTTTAGAGTTTTATATTATAGTTTTAGCTTATAGTTTTAGTTAAATTTGAAGTTTAGTTTAGTTATAGTTAAGAGTTTAGTGTTTTAGCCTAGAGTGTTAGCTTAGAGTTTTAGTTTAGTTTAGTGTTAGTTAAGAGTTTAGAGTTTTTTAGAATAGAGTCTTATCTTAGAGTTTTTGTTAGAGTTCTAGTTTAGTTTAGTTATAGTTAAGAGCTTAGAGTTTTTAGCTTATATTCTTAGCTTAGAGTTTTAGTTTAGTTTAATTTTTTTTTAAGAGTTTAGAGTTTTACCATAGAGTCTTATCTTAGGGTTTTTTTAGAGTTCTAGCTTAGTTTAGTTTTAGTTAAGAGTTTAGAGTTTTAGCTTAGAGTCTTAGCTTAGAGTTTTTGTTAGAGTTCTAGTTTAGTCTAGTTTTAGTTAAGAGTTTGGAGTTTTACATTAGAGACTTAGCTTAGAGTTTTAGTTTAGTTTAATTTTAGATAAGAGTTTGGAGTTTTTAGCTTAGAGTCTTAGCTTAGAGTTTTTGTTAGAGTTCTAGTTTAGTTTAGTTTTAGTTAAGAGTTTTGTGTTTTACCTTAGAGTCATAGCTTAGACATTTAGTTAGAGTTCTAGTTTAGTTTAGTTTTAGTTATGAGTTTAGAATTTTAGATTAGAGTCTTAGCTTAGAGTTTTTGTTAGAGTTCTATTTTAGTTTAGTTTTAGTTTAGAGTTTAGAGTTTTTAGCTTATAGTCTTAGCATAGTTTTTGTCGAAGTTCTAGTTTAGTTTGGTAATAGTTAAGAGTTTAGAGTTTTAGCTTAGAGTCTTAGCTTAGAGTCTTTGTTAAAGTTGAAGTTTAGTTTAGCAATAGTTAAGAGTTTAGAGTTTTAGCTTAGAGTTTTTTTTAAAGTTGAAGTTTAGTTTAGTAATAGTTAAGAGTTTAGAGTTTTAGCTTAGAGTCTTAGCTTAGAGTCTTAGTTTAGTTTAGTTTTAGTAAAGAGTTTAGAGTTTTTTAGAATAGAGTATTAGATTAGAGTTTTTGTTAGAGTTATAGTTTAGTTTAGTTATAGTTAAGAGTTTAGAGTTTTTAGCTTAGATTATTAGCTTAGAGTTTTAGTTTAGTTTATTTTTTTTTAAGAGTTTAGAGTTTTACCATAGAGTATTATCTTAGGGTTTTTTTGAATTCTTGTTTAGTTTAGTTTTAGTTAATAGTTTAGAGTTTTTAGCTTAGAGTCTTAGTTTAGAGTTTTTTGTTGCAGTTCTTGTTTAGTTTAGAGTTTTAGCTTAGACTTGGAGTTTTAATTAGAGTTCTAGTTTAGTTTAGTTTTAGTTAAGAGTTTAGAAGTTTAGCTTAGAGTCTTAGCTTAGAGTTTTTGTTAGAGTTATAGTTTAGTTTAGTTTTAGTTAAGAGTTTAGAGTTTTAGCTTAGAGTCTTAGCTTAGAGTTTTTGTTATAGTCCTAGTTAAGTTTAGTTATAGTTAAGATTTTGAAGTTTTACCTTAGAGACTTAGCTTAGAGTTTTAGTTAAGTTTAGTTTTACTTAAGAGTATAGAATTTTAGCTTAGAGTCTCAGCTTAGAGTTTTTGTTAGAGTTCTAGTTTAGTTTAGTTTTAGTTAAGAGTTTAGAGTTTTTTAGCTTAGAGTCTTTGTTAGAGTTCTAGTTAAGTTTAGTTTTAGTTAAAAGTTCGAAGTTTTAGCTTATAGACTTAGCTTAGAGTTTTAGTTAAGTTGAGTTTTACTTAAGAGTATATAATTTTAGCTGTCAGTTTCAGTTTAGAGTTTTGTTAGGGTTCTAGTTTAGTTTACTTTTAGTAAAGAGTTTAGTGTTTTTAGCTTAGAGTCTTAGCTTAGGGTTTTTGTTAGATTCCCAGTTAAGTTTAGTTATAGTTAAGAGTTTGAGGTTTTACCTTAGAGACTTAGCTTAGAATTTTAGTTAAGTTTAGTTTTGCTTAAGATTATAGAATTTTATCTTTGAGTTTCAGATTAGAGTTTTTGTTAGAGTTCTAATTTAGTTTAGTTTTAGTTAAGAGTTTAGAGTCTTACCATAAAGTCTTAGCTTAGAGTTTTAGTTAGAGTTAAAGTTTAGTTTAGTTACAGTTAAGAATTTAGATTTTTAGCTTAGAGTCATAGCTTAGAGTTTTACTTAAAGTTATAGCTTGGTTAAGATTTAGTTAAGAGTCTCGAGTTTTAGCTGAGTCTTAGCTTACAGGTTTTGTTAGAGTTCTAGTTTAGCTTAGTTTTACTTAAGAGTTTAGAGTTTTACCTTAGAGTCTTAGCTTAGAGTTTTTGTTAGAGTTCTAGTTTAGTTTAACTTTACTTAAGAATTGGATGTTTAGTTAGAGTTATTGTTTATTTTAGTTTTACTTAAGAGTTATAGCTTAGAGGTTTAGCCTAGAATCTTAGCTTAGAGATTTAGTTAGAGTTGAAGTTTAGTCTAAACTAGCATAACCACAAAATTACACAATATTACATAGAAATACCAAAACCATAGGTTAGATTAGGTTAGGTTAGGTTAGAGGTTAGGTTTCTCCACGTTTAAGTTAGGTTAGATTAGGTTAGCTTACCATGAGCGCTCATGATAAGCTAACCTAAACTAACCTAACTTAAACGTGGAGAAACCTAACCTCTAACCTAACCTAACCTAATCTAACCTATGGTTTTGGTATTTCTATGCAATATTGTGTAATTATGTGGTTATGCTAGTTTGGACTAAACTTCAACTCTAACTAAATCTCTAAGCTAAGGATCTAGACTAAACCTCTAAGCTATAACTATTAAGTAAAACTACAATAAACAATAGCTCTAACTAAAACTCTAAGCTAAGACTCTAAGCTAAAACTATAAACTCTCAACTATAACTAAACTAAATGCAACTTCAACCCTACCTAAAACTCTAATCTAGGACTTTAAGGTAAAACTCAAAACTCTTAACTAAAACTAAACTAAACTAAAACTCTAACAAAAACTCTAAGCTAAGACTCTAAGCTAGAACTCTAAACTAAAACTAAACTAAACTAGAGCTTCAACAAAAACTCTAAGCTAAGACTCTAAGCTAAAAACTGTAAACTCTTAACTAAAGCTAAGCTAAACTATAACTCTAACAAAAAATCTAAGCTAAGACTCTAAGCTAAAATTCTAAACTCTTAACTAAAACTAAACTAAAATAGAACTCTAACTAAAACTCTAAGCTATAACTTTAAGGTAAAACACCAAACTCTTAACTAAAACGAAACTAAACTAGAATTCTAACAAAAACTCTAAGCTAGGACTCTAAGCTAAAAAACTCTAAACTCTTAACTAAAACTAAACTAAACTAAAACTTCAACAAAAACTCTAAGCTATGATTATATGATAAAACTCTAAAATCTTAAGTAAACTAAACTAGAACTCTAACAAAGACTCTAAACTACGACTCTAAGCTAAAAACTCTAAACTCTTAACTATAACTAAACTAAACTTCAACTCTAACTATAACTCTAAGCTAAGACTAAGCTAAAACTCTAAACTCTTAACTAAAACTAAACAAAACTAAAAATCTACGCTAAGTCTCGAAGGTAAAACTCCAGACGCTTAACTATATCTAAACTAAACTAGAACTCTAACAAAAACTCTATGCTACGACTCTAAGCTAAAACTCTAAACTATTAACTAAACCTAAACTAAACTAGAACTTCATCAAAAACTCTAAGCAAAGGACTCTAAGCCAAAAACTCTAAACTCTTAACTAAAACTAAAATAAACTAGAACTCTAACAAAAACTCTAAGCTAGGACTCTAAGCTAAAACTCTAAACCCTTAACTAAAACTAATATAAACTAGAACTCTAACTAAAACTCTAAGCTAAGACTCTAAGGTAAAACACTAAACTCTTAACTAAAAGTAAACTAAACTAGAACTCTAACTGAAACTCAAAGGTAAAACATCAAATTCTTAACTAAAATTAAACTAAACTAGAACTCTAACAAAAACTCTAATCTATTAATATAAGCTAAAAATATAAACTCTTAACTAAAACTAAACTAAACTAGAAATATCACTAAAACTATAAGCTAATACTCTAAGGTAAAACACTAAACTCTTAACTAAAAGTAAACTAAACTAGAACTATAACTGAAACTCAAAGGTGAAACATCCAATTCTTAACTAAAGTTAAACTAAACTAGAACTCTAACAAAAACTCTAAGCTAAGACTCTAAGGTAAAACTCTAAACTCTTAAGTAAAACTAAGCTAAACTAGAACTCTAACAAAAGCTGTAAGCTAAGACTCATGCTAAAACTCGAGACTCTTAACTAAATTTTAACCAAGCTATAACTTTAAGTAAAACTCTAAGCTATGACTCTAAGCTAAAAATCTAAATTCTTAACTATAACTAAACTAAACTTTAACTCTAACAAAAACTCTAAGCTGCGACTCTATGCTAAAATTCTATACTCTTAAGTAAAACTAAACTAAATTAAAACTCTAACAAAAACTCTAATATTAGACTATAAGCTAAAATTACATGATCTTAAGTAAAACTAAACTTAACTAAAACTCTAAGCTAAGTCTCTAAGGTAAAACTTCGAACTCTTTAACTATAACTAAGCTTAACTAGGAATCAAACAAAAACTCTAAGCTAAGACTCTAAGCTAAAAACACTAAACTCTTAACTAAAACTAAACTAAACTAGAACCCTAACAAAAACTCTAAGCTAAGACTCTAAGCTAAAACTCTAAACTAAAACTAAACTATACTAGAACTTAAGCTAAGACTCTAAGCTAAAATTCTAAACTCTTAACTAAAACTAAACTAAACGAGAACTCTAACTAAATGTCTAAGATAAGACTCTAAGATAAAACACCAAACTATCAAATATAATGAAACTAAACTATAAATCTAACAAAAACACTAAGATAATACAATAGCTTAAAGCTCCAAACTATAGACTAAAATTAAACTAAACTAAATCTCAAACAAAAACTCAAGACTAAGCTAAAAATAAAAACTAAACAAGAACTTCAACAAAAAACTTTAAAATAATACTCTAATCTAAAAACTCTAAACTCTTAAATAATACTAAACTAAACTAGGACTCTAAAAAAACCCTAAGCTAATACTATATTGTAAAACTATAAACTCTTAAAAAAATTGAAGATAAACTAACACTCTAATATAAGACTATAAGCTAAAAACACCAAAGTCTTAACTATAACTAAACTAAACTAGAACTCTTGAAAAAACTCTTATATAATAATCAAATCTAAAGAACTTTAAAATCCTTACTAAAAATAACCTAAACTAAAACTCTAAGCTAAGACTCAAATCTAAAACTATAAACTCTTAACTATTACTAAACTAAACTTCAACTTTAACAAAAACTCTAAGCTAAGACTCTAAGCTAAAACTCTAAGCTCTTAACTATTACTAAACTAAACTTTAACAAAAACTCTAAGCTAAGACTCTAAGCTAAAACTCTAAACTCTTAACTATTACCAAACTAAACTAGAACTTCGACAAAAACTATGCTAAGACTCTAAGCTAAAAACTCTAAACTCTTAACTAAAAATAAACTAAACTAGAACTATAACAAAAACTCTAAGCTAAGACTCTAAGCTAAAATTCTAAACTCGTAACTAAAACTAAACTAAACTAGAACTCTAACTAAATGTCTAAGCTATGACTCTAATGTAAAACACCAAACTCTTAACTAAAACTAAACTAAACTAGAACTATAACAAAAACTCTAAGCTAATACTATAATATAAAAACTCAAAACTCTTAACTAAAACTAAAATAAACTAAAAATCTAAAATAAGTCTCTAATGTAAAACTCCAAACTCTTAACTATATCTAAACTAAACTAGAACTCTAACAAAAACTCTAAGCTAAAACTCTAAGCTAAAACTCTAAACTTCTAACTATTACTAAACTAAACTTCTACTCTAACAAAATCTATAAGCTAAGACTCTAAGCTAAAACACTAAACTATTAACTAAAACTAAACTAAACTAAAACTTCAACAAAAACTCTAAGCTAAGACTCTAAGCTAAAAACTCTAAACTCTTAACTAAATCTAAAATGAACTAGAACTCTAACAAAAACTCTAAGCTAAGACTCTAAGCTAAAAAACTCTAAACTCTTCACTAAAACTAAACTAAACTAGAACTCTAACAAAAACTCTAAGCTAAGACTCTAAGGTAAAACTCCAAACTCTTAACTAAAACTAAACTAAACTAGAACTTCAACAAAAACTCTAAGCTAATACTCTAGGCTAAAACTCTTAACTCTTAATTAAAACTAAACTAAACTAAAACTTCAACAAAAACTCTAAGCTAAGACTCTAAGCTAAAAACTCTAAACTCTTAACTAAATCTTAAATGAAGTAGAACTCTAACAAAAATTCTAAGCTAAGACTCTAAGCTAAAAAACTCTAAACTCTTAACTAAAACTAAACTAAACTAGAACTCTAACTAAAACTCTAAAATAATACTATAAGGTAAAACAAAAAAATATTAACTATATATTAAATAAAGTAGAAATCTAACAAAAAATCTAAGATAAAACTCTAATATATAAAAAATCTAATCTATTAACAAAAAATAAACTAAACAAAAACTCTAAGCAAAGCCTCTATGGTAAAACTCCAAACTCTTAACTATATCTAAACTAAACTAGAACTCAAAACTAAAATAAACTAGAACTCTAACAAAAACTCTAAGATAAGACTCTAAGCTAAAAATTCTAAACGCTTAACTAGAAGTAAACTAAACTAGACATGTAACTAAAACGCTAAAATAAGACTCTAAGCTAAAAAACTGTAAACTCTAAACTAAAAGTAAACTAGACTAGAACTCTAACTGAGACTCAATGGTAAAACATGAAATTCTTAACTAAAAGTAAACTAAACTTCAACTCTAACAAAAACTCTAAGCTAAGACTCTAAGCTAAAACTCTAAACTATTAACTAAAACTAAACTAAACTACAACTTCAACAAAAACTCGAAGCTAAAAACTCTAAACTCTTAACTAAAACTAAACCAAACTATAAATTTAAGTAAAACTATCATATATTACTATTATCTAAAAATAAAAATTCTTAAATTTAGATAAAAAGAAAACTTAATATAGCTATCACTAAAACTATAAGCTAAGACTATAAGATAAACAATAAACTCTTAAACAAAACTATAATAAAAAAAAGCTTTAATTGAAACTCAGAGTTAAAAAATCAAACTATTAGATAAAATTAAACTAAACTAGTACTCTTAAAGAAAAAATATAAACTCTTATCTAAAACTAAGCTAAACTTCAACTCTAACAAAAACTCTAAGCTAAGACTCTAAGCTAAAACTCTAAACTAAAACTAAAATATACTAGAACTTCAACATAAACTCTAAGCTAAGACTCTAAGCTAAAAACACTAAACTCTTAACTAAAACTAAAATAAACTAGAACTCTAACAAAAACTCTAAGCTGAGACTCTAAGTGTAAAACTCTAAACTCTTAAGTAAAACTAAACTAAACTAGAACTCTAAGCTAAGACTCTACGGTAAAACACCAAACTCTTAACTAAAACTAAACTAAACTAGAACTCTAACTGAAACTCAAAGGTAAAACATCAAACTCTTAACTAAAATTAAACAAAACTAGAACTATAACAAAAAACTCAAAGCTAAGACTCTAAGATAAAACTCTAAACTCTTAACTAAAACTTATCCAAACTAAAACTTTAAGTAAAACTCTAAGCTATGACTCTAAGCTAAAACTATAATTTATTAACCATAACTGAAATAATCTTAAACTATAAACAAAATTCTCATCTAGGACTATAAGGTAAAACTATAAACTCTTAACTATAACTAAAAAAAACTATAAATATAACAAAAACTTTAAGCTAAGACTCTAAGCTAAAACTCTAAACTCATAGCTAAAACTTAACCAAACTAAAACTTTAAGTAAAATTATAAGCTATGACTCTAAGCTAAAACTCTAAATTCTGAACTGTAACTAAACTAAACTAGAACTCTGAATAAAACTCTAAGCTAATACTCTAAGCTAAAAACTCTAAACTCCTAACTAAAACTAAACTAAACTAGAACTATAAAAAAAACTCTAAGATAACACTATAAGCAAAAAAAAAAACTTTAAACTTTTAACTAAAACTAAACCAAACTAAAACTTTAAGCTAAGACTCTAAGCTAAAAACTCCAAACTCTTAACTAAAAGTAAACTAAACTAGAACTCTAACTGAAACTCAAAGGTAAAAAATCAAATTCTTAACTAAAATTAAACTAAACTTCAACACTAACAAAAACTCTAAGCTAAGACTTTAAGCTAAAACTTGAAACTCTGAACTAAAACTTAACCAAGCTACAAATTTAAGTAAATTTATAAGCTATGACTCTAAGCTAAAACTCTAAATTCTGAACTGTAGCTAAACTAAACTAAATTATAACTCTGAATAAAACTCTAAGCTACGACTCTAAGCTAAAAACTCTAAACTATTAACTAAAACTAAACTAAACTATAACTCTAACAAAAACTCTAAGCTAAGACTCGAAACTAAAAAAAACTCTAAACTTTTAACTAAAACTAAACAAAACTAAAACTTTAAGCTAAGACTCTAAGCTAAAAACTCTAAACTCTTAAATAAAATTAAACTAAACTATAACTCTAACAAAAAATCTAAGCTAAGAGTCTGAGATAAAAAAAAACCTCTAAACTTTTAACTAAAACTAAACCAAACTAAAACTCTAAGCTAAGTCTCTAAGGTAAAACTTCAAACTCTTACCTATAACTAAGATGTGGGTGAAAAGAATGGGTACTTCAATTTGTAAAATGGGTTTAGGACGGTCAATATGAAAAGCGCTTGTTCTGAAATGCCTTTTGAAAAGTATTGATTGGTGTTGAGCATTCAAAAAGCTGTAAAGTAAAGTTGTGGGTGTAAAGGATGGGAACTTCAACTTGTAAAATGGGTTTAGGATGGACATTATGTAAATAACTTGTTCTGAAATGCCCTTTGAAAAGTATTGCTTGGTGTTGGAGCATTCAAAAAGCTGTAAAGTAAAGTTGTGGGTGTAAAGAATGGGTGCTTCAATTTGTAAAATGGGTTTAGGAGGGACATTAAGAAAAGAACTTGTTCTGAAATGCCATTGAAAAGTATTGCTTGGTGTAGGAGCATTCAAAAATCAGTAAAGTAAAGTTGTGGGTGAAAAGGATGGGTACTTCAACTTGTAAAATGGGTTTAGGATGGACATTAAGAAAATAACTTGTTCTGAAAAGATATAATAAAGCCATAAAAAAGTATTAAAAAATGGGGGCTCAGGGGTCTTTGGGGGCGCGGGGGGCCCTTTGGGGGCCTGGGGGGCCCTTTGGGAGCCTGGTGGTCTTTTGGGAGCCCGGTGGGCCTTTGGGGACCGGGGGGCTTCCTTCGGGGTTGGGGTGGAGTATGAGGAGCCTTTGGGGTTGGGGTAGAGGACCTCACGACACTGTTAAAATACAACTTGTGTATTATAACGACCACAGAGTTTTACCCTTAGATTCTCTTCTAAAATCATCTTTTAAATCATCTTTTAAAATGTCTCTAACTGTTTCGCCGAACTAATTCCCTATAATGGCTAAAACGGTTTCGCCCAAATAATCCCTAAACGCAATTTCAGCGAGTTCTTTTTGTTTTGGCATCTCTGCGTTGAAAAATTTCAAATTATTTGGTAGCACTTACTTGAATCAATCTCTTCATTGCTAATATTGAAACATTCGCTCGGAGAAGATTCTTTTTAGAAACAACAAATTAATCAACCTTTCACGAATCAATAATCCCGCTTAGAAACGACAAATTAATTCACCTTTTATGTCATAAATAAATCATGACATCATCTGTCATGTGTGATCTAAATTTTGCCCCGGAAACATTCTCTTTGGAAATACATCAAAGACCCTAATTAACTTGACGTCATCTGTCAGACACTATTAAACTTTGCCCGGAAAAAATTTGATTAATGACTGACAGCACAGATGTCCTACTTTGATTAACCACGTTTTCTCCCTTGACATTCGCTAGGAGCTTGCCCAAAACAACAACAACAAATACTCTTTCCTGGATCATAACATTCTCCCCTAGCGTACCAAAAACAACAAATACTATTTCTGGATCATAACATTCGCCTCGAGCGTGCCAAAAACACACCTGGAGAAAGAGGTCATTGACCTGCCCCCATTAGACTCGATAATCCATCAATGTGAAAAGATTCCTGTTTTTCCATTCTCAGTAACGAACGCCATAAACCATACAATGATATGAGAAAGCTTTAGTATTTTCATTATCACAGACGAAATCCATAAAATCATCCTACAATGAGTGAACGTTCCTGTGTTTCAAATTCTCGCTGACAAACTCCATAAAACAGACATAAATCGATGTTGACATTCATGAAAAATATCAAATAAATTGACCTACACACATAACCATCCAAGAAAACATCCATAAAAGTGAGAAAATTACTGTTTTTTCATTCTCACTGACAACAAACAGACATAAATTATGTAAAAAAAAGTTGTAGGTGGCAGCACATGTGTTCTCGTGGGAGATATTATGGCATCTCTACTAATAAATGAATAATAAAAAATGAAGAGAGAACTAACCCTGGGTTCCCACTGATGCGATTTCACGCAAAAACGGCCGTTTTTGCGTGATCTGTCACATTTCCTCCGTTTTTTGCTGCAAGCTTCTGCATCACAACGGTTCAACCGTTGCATTGAAATATTTCTACTGAGCCGTTGAAAATCGCATCTGTTATTTTAAATTGAAATCATTGTAGAGCCATAAATTGCAAGTGACTGAGAAACTAAACATGTATATAACTGAGAAACTAAATATAAGATAAGACTTATATTTTTCAATAGGCTTAGTTAGCCAAGGCTATTATTGGTTAGCCCTTTAAATATTTTCTTGGCTTCTAGAATTTGGTTTAGCCTATTCTTATGCATATGCTTTTAAAATATAACATAGTATATTTGCGATTCAACGGTTGTAGTGAACCGTTTTTGTGTGAACATTTTTGCAAATTTCCTGCATCTGCTATCCATGAGCCGTTTTGCGTTAAAAAAAAAATCGCACCTTTGGGAACCAAAGGTAAATGAATAATCACGTCAAATCTAACCGAACATAATTTAACACAACCTGAAGTGGGACTACCACCTCTTAGACCCTTTAGAGGCTATAATGTCATTATTTTCTGATTTGGCCTGAAAGATTATGATTCTCGAGGGTGGAGGCCCAAAAGTGGAACCCTTTCTAAGCTCATAACGATCGAAAGTCAAAAATTTTAGATGGAACAAAATTTTTCAGATGAACATTCTTTTCTTCCTGTCAACCTAAGACTTCAGATGCCAAGGCTATGTACACTTGTCCAAAGGATCTTCGAAGTACAAGTATTTTTTTTTCCAAAAAGCGTAAGTAGGCCTACAGCACAATTTTTTATTTCTGTACAATCAGCTTGAAACTGATGAATTATACAATTAGTTGCAAGGGCAGTATCAGATCCAGAATTTACGGAGGTGTGGGGTTGGCTTGTTGCGAAAAATATTCCCATTGTAAATTAAGCCTAAATTGCTTACTGATATTGAAAGTAACTTATTTCTGCTTCTATTCGTAATTTAACTGCCCTTTCTGCAAAGCTATCCTCATAACCACACTTATTGAAACACTATCAACATTATATAAGGAATTCTTATATAATAAGAATTCACGGTGAATATGAACAAGGGTAATCTCTGGGAAGTGACTTATTTCTTAGCCAAGTTTTGAGTCTTTTCAAGGTAGCGATGCTTCGTTCAACAGACGCCATACTGCCACATAGGTACATGATGATCTGCAAGAGCGCTGAAGTATTCGGAATATATCATCATTGCAGTTGTTTCTATAAGCTTTGACCTAGTTTCAGGTATTCTACATGTGGTCGCATTGCATTCTCTCAGACTAGTCCATCGAGCTTTCCATATTGTCACTTCTCCAGCCAGGGCAAATTCACAAGCCGATTTGGAGGGAAAACCAATTACTGACCAATATCGTGATGACAAGTCATCAATCATATCAGCGAGTTTTTGCTTGTTCGTTTCCTTACAATTTATTGGCAAAAAATATAATAAGTTTAAAAGTAGGAGCAAAGCTAGGGTTTTGAGTTTGAAGGGGGGGGGGCATATAGAATGTGCTGACAAAATGTCCAATGTGCCGACAAATACGAACAAATAAGATAAATTGAGACGCGAATGACACCCAAAGTTACAAGGCGTCGTTACCACGTTCCGGTGCCTTGGAACTTTGTGTGTGTGTGGGGGGGGGGGTCCTCTTATCTACGCACCTGCTGAAAAGTACCCCTTGTTTCATGGACAAACGGTCTTCTAAGAACAAAATAATTATGTTCAACAGAAAAATGAAAACTGACCGTCTATGATATTCCTCGTTTGGATTGAATGGAACATTAATCCGATTCGATTGTTTTTTTCGCCATCCTTGGGACTGTTATTTCTAAGACTAGCTCGGTTGCTACTTTAGTTAACTGGTCAATTTTTTTAACTCACTTTCACCTTTCCGAATGATGACTTCCAGCTGGGTAAAAAGGTCCTTTACATGGCTTGCTGACGGCCTAATCCCTTCTTCTGAAATAGTGGAATGACATGTACAATCAGTTTAGATATGCTACTAAGTGTGTAAACGGTTACTATTTGATCGGAGGAAGTGCCGCCACTCGTTAAGGATTTTGCTTATGCTGCAGCTGTGTATTCTGCCTAGCCGCTGATGATCTCAAAAGCTTCCATGATTTTAGGGAGCTCTACTATGAAGTGCATTAACAGATCGTGCCTTTCGATCAAGCGCGTCTCACACATGCCAGGTAGCTGTGCTTTTATTTCTCAGGTTAAAACATGATTGAGTTTTGTAGAAGCACCTTAATTTACATGGTACCTTAAAAGGTTTTGAAGTTCCCTCGTTTGTCAATTGGTCCTTCTCTGTCAATAATTCTCCACCCTCTCTACGGCCACAAACAGAAATGTTCTGTCGACCCAAGAAAATGATTGATTCTCCAGTCGGCTTCAATATCGCTATGTTTACCTGCCCTTGTTCGCTGTGTTCTTCGTTTAAAAAGCTTAAAATTCTGGCTTCAGCGTTATTATATTTTAGAAGGATATGCTTGTCTGCGTCAACTGAGTAGCAGTGGTACTAAGTATTTTGATGAGACACCTAGTCGCCTTCTTTTTTAGTTAGCATAGTAAAAATCACGAGGGACTTCTTTGCCAACTTTTGCAATCGATTAGAGCCTCCAACCCCTTGGACGTTAAACAAAACACGATATTTACAGAATAACACCCTCATCTTATTTGAGAGTATGAGCCGATGGAATTCTTCCAAGCGAGTTTTAGTTTTATTTTTTGAACAAATTCGAAAGTTCTAGTACAGGTTTTTAGTGCTTGGGTTAACTTGAAACCTGAGAGGCAAGCACCTTCAGTCAAGCAAATGACACTCCTAAAATACTTTAGACAGCTGGCTATTTTTTGTCCAGATGCTAACAAGTTTCAAAGTTTTAAAGGTTGGGGTTTCCTAAACTATCAGACTTTGATTCTCGCTACCGAATGGACAGTAAAAACAAGAGGCTAAACGTTATCTAGGGAAGATCTCTTTCAACTTAAGTACTTTTTCACCAAATTTTCATTAGATCTCAATACATTTGACTTCACTATCCGTTCCCTGGTAAGCTACCACACAGGCTGTCAACCTTGTGAAATTGATCTGAAGTAAATCAATCCAAAATTTCCATAAACAATAAGTAGAACAACAGGGAAATGTTTTTATACAAGTCAGTGGAACGCAACTTTAAATAAATATTTCGACCCTACATCAAAGGGCCATCCTCAGAAAAACAAAAGAAAAAAAAATATAAGAGAAACTCACATTATAATTCGATCATTAAAATTGGAAAAAGTGTTTAAAAATTTTCAAAACAGCCTTAGCATCATTACTTCAAGGAAATGAATTCTTCGTCTTTATTATGTTTTCACGTCTTTTTTTTAGCTTATATTTCTTGTGACGTTTGTATGTTTTAGCTGGTATTTATTAATTTAATAACCCCTCCAACAAAACATACAGAAGATGAAGCGTTAAAGGGAAGGAAAGAAAACAACCGTATTAAAAAAACAACAATATTTAAACATAACACTCAACTGATGAGAATGTGTTCAAGCTTGCATATAGTTTTAAGTTTTATCTCACATTTAGCAACACCTTTTCTGTTATTATTATCAAAATATCTTCAATACACGTATTGCCCCCCCCCCCCGGTACAAAAAAGCAAACATTGTTAAGGTAATCCTTGGTAACAAAAAATTCAAAATTCTAAACATTAGAGAATTTTATCAGTACTATCATATTTTTCTCCACATTGAAATGCACATAATGCATTGAAACCTAATTATATAAAGGAGCTCATTGTAAAAAGCTGAGGTCATACCAACTGTCACGGAGGAGTGGACTCGGGACTAGTGCCCCCGGAATCCTGGATATTCCTATGTTTGGGTACTTACCAGAAATATTAGCTACCATGGAATATTTCCTATTGCTCCTCCCCCATTGAAAAAATCATTTGTACGCGCCTGATTACAGATAAAATTTATTTTTGAACTTACATTTTTAATTTGAAGCTTAGCATCGACTTATTTAGTTACTATTATAGGTACTATTCTTGAACCAGCGGTTTATTTATGCAAAATAAATTATTTCAAAAATCATTTTTTACTCTCAGTAGTAGATAGTATCTGTGGAATTTGCGCAAAGCTATAGCAATTCCTATGTTATTTGCGTACGGCACGTTCCATGGTAGCTTTCCAAGGCATAGTCTACAGCCAGCGGCTATTTGGCAGTGTATAATGTCCCCAAACAGGTTTTTTCTGTTTTTCTTGTCAATTACACAATGAATGTAGGTCATGAGTTCACATGCACATTCTTAAAACTACACGTGATTAAACACGTTATAAAACTACATGCTATTTGCTTATGTCCTGTTGGTACCATTCCAAATGAGTGGGGATTCCCCGCCTGTTCCTAAACATTGCAAAAAAGATAACAGTATGAACGGGGAATTCCCCGCACAAATTTGTTTCAACTCCAAGTTTTTCAATCAGACTGGTTTTTTGAAAACATAGTGTGTACATGTGTGTAGGCTTTGTTATTAAAAACTTGGACAATACAATCAGAATTGTTTGATTGACGTTTAAAAAGGGGTAATGAGATTTTCGAATTGGAATACAAATTTTTAACTAGAAATGGCTGAAAAGTGTTTTGGGGGAGATGGGGTGATTGTGTACTGTATAATACACATGTGATATCTGGACAGTGTTGTCAGTTTAAAATAGTTTAACGTTCCCTTCGTTCCCCCATTTCTGAGAGCAGGGGGGGGAGGGTCAATTTTGAAGAGAAAACCAAAAATACTCAGAATCGAAAATAAATGGGATCTGCCTCAAGGGCAAGGCTCAGAGGCCCTTCGTTCCCCCATTTCTGAGGGCGGTGGAGGGGGGGGGGGACAATTTTTGTGGTAAAACCAAAAATACTCAGAATCGAAAAAAAATCGGCTCGGCCTCAATGGGGAGGCTCAGAGGCCCTACGTTCCCCCATTTCTGAGGGCAAGGGAGGGGGGGGGTCAATTTTGGAGGGAAAACTAAAAATACTCAGAATCGAAAATAAATGGGATCTGCCACAAGGGCAAGGCTCAGAGGCCCTTCGTTCCCCCATTTCTGAGGGCGGGGGAGGGGGGGGTCGATTTTGGAGGGAAAACTAAAAATACTCAGAATCGAAAGTAAATGGGATCTGCCTCAAGGGCAAGGCTCAGAGACCCTTCGTTCCCCCATTTCTGAGGGCAGGGGGGGGGGGGGGTCAATTTTTGAGGGAAAACAAAAATAATCAGAATCGAAAATAAACGGGATCTGCCTCAAGGGGAAGGCTCAGAGGCCCTTCGTTCCCCCATTTCTGAGGGCAGGGGGGGGGGGGTCAATTTTGGAGGGAAAACCAAAAAATACTAATAATCAAAAATAAACAGGATCTGCCTCAAGGGCAAGGCTCAGAGGCCCTTCGTTCCCCCATTTCTGAGGGCAGGGGAGGGGGGGTCAATAGTGGCGGGAAACCCAATAATACTCAGAATCGAAAATAAACGGGATCGGCCTCACGAGGAAAGCTCAGAGGCCCCTCCTTCCCCCATTTCTGTGGGCAGGGGAGGGGCGGGGGTCAAATTTGGAGGGAAAACCAAAAAATACTCAGAATCGAAAATAAATACGATATGACTCAAGGGGAAGGCCCAGAGGCCCGTCGTTCCCCCTTTTCTGAGGGCAGGGGAGGGGGGGGGGGGTTAATTTTGGAGGGAAAACCAAAAATACTAAGAATCGAAAATAAATGGGATCTACCTCAAGGGCAAAGCTCAGAGGCCCCTTCTTCCTCCATTTCTGAGGGCAGGGGAGGGGGGGGGGTCAATTTTTGAGGGAAAGCCAAAAATACTCAGAATCGAAAATAAACGGGATCTGCCTCAAAGGCAAGGCTCAGAGGCCCCTCCTTCCCCCTCAGAAAAAGTTTTAACAAGAAACGTCTGAAAATTATTTTTTTTCGGGGGGGGGGGGATGGAGCGATGACAGATTGGATGTCTCAGACTAGTGATAGTGCTGTGGTACGAATTGCTTGTGAAAAACCCAAATGAATTATTTTAAAATAAAGTTTTAAAAAGAAATGTCTGAAAAGTATTTTTTTTGGGGGGTGGGGGCGATGACAGAGTGGATGTCTTAGACTAGCTATAGTGCTGTACTCTGGCATGAATTTCTCTCGAAAACCCGGATGAATTAGTTGAAATAAAGTTTGAACAAGAAATGTCTGAAAATTATTTTTTTTTTGGGGGGGGGGGTGAGGGCGATGACAGAGTGGGTGTCTTAGACTAGTTATAGTGCTGTGGTACGAATTGCTTGTGAAAAACCCGGATGAATTTGTCGAAATAAAGTTTTAACAAGAAAGGTCGGAAAAGTATTTTTTGGGGTGCCTGGGCGATGCCAGAGTGGATATCGTAGAATAGTTATAGTGCTGTACTCTGGCAAGAATTGCTTTTGAAAACCCGGATGAATTACTTGAAAATAAAGTTTTAACAAGAAATGTCTGAAAAGTATTTTTTGGGTGGGGGGGGAGGGCGATGACAGAGGGGGTGTTTTAGACTAGTTAGAGTGCTGTGGTACGAATTGCTTGTGAAAAAACCAAATGAATTAGTTGAAAATAAAGTTTTAACAAGAAATGTCTGAAAATTATTTTTTTTGGGGGGTGGGAGGCGATGACAGAGTGGATGTCTTAGACTAGTTATAGTGCTGTACTCTGGCATGAATTGCTTTCGAAAACCCGGATGAATTAATTGAAAAAAAGTTTTAAAAAGAAATGTCTGAAGTTTTTTTTTTTTTTTTTTTGTTAAACATAATTGGCGGAAATAAAATCGGAAGTCTTAAAATCACAACTCAAGGTCAGTAAATAATTCCTTTGTTTTTTTTTGTTTTTTTGTTTGGGGGGGGGGTCAATTTTGGAGGGAAAGCCAAAAATACTCAGAATCGAAAATAAACGAGATCTGCCTCAAAGGCAAGGCTCAAAGGCCCCTCCTTCCTCCTCAGAAAAAGTTTTAACAAGAAATGTCTGAAAAGTATTTTTTTTTTGGGGGGGGGGGGAGGGAGCGATGACAGATTGGATGTCTCAGACTAGTGATAGTGCTGTACTGTGGTACGAATTGCTTGTGAAAACCCAAATGAATTAGTTGAAAATAGAGTTTTAACAAGAAATGTCTGAAAAGTTGTTTTTTTTTGGGGGGGGGGGGGGTGAGGGCGATGACAGAGTGGGTGTCTTAGACTAGTTATAGTGCTCTGGTACGAATTGCATGTGAAAAATCCAAATGAATTAGTTGAAAATAAAGTTTTAACAAGAAATGTCCGAAAATTATTTTTTTGGGGGGTGGGAGGCGATAACAGAGTGGATGTCTTAGACTAGTTATAGTGCTGTACTCTGGCATGAATTGCTTTCGAAAACCCCGATGAATTAGTTGAAATAAAGTTTTAAAAAGAAATGTCTGAAAATTATTTTTTTGGGGGGTGGGGGCGATGACAGAGTGGATATCTTAGACTAGCTATAGTGCTGTACTCTGGCATGAATTGCTTTCGAAAACCCGGATGAATTAGTTGAAAATAAAGTTTTAGCAAGAAATGTCTGAAAAGTATTTTTTGGGTGGTGGGGCGAAGACAGAGTGGATGTCTTAGACGAGTTATAGTGCTGTACTCTGGCATGAATTGCTTTCGAAAACCCGGCTTAATTAGTTGAAAATAAAGTTTTAAAAAGAAATGTCTGAAAGGTTTTTTTTTTTTTTTTTTTTTTGTTAAACATAATTGGGTGAAATAAAATCGGAAGTCTTAAAATGACAACAAAAGGTCAGTAAATAATTTCTTTTTTTTTTTTTTTTTTTTTTTAAACACTTTTGGCTTAAATAAAAGCGGAACTTTTAAAATCACAACAACTGAAGGTCAGTAAATAATTCCTTTGTTATTTTTTTTTGTTAAACACGAGCTATTGTGGAAAATAATTTCAAAGTACCAAGTCACATGATAGTTACGCTTTTGTAGAAAATAATTTCAAAGTACCAAGTCACATGATAGTTAAGCTTTTGTAGAAAATAATTTCAAAGTACCAAGTCACATTATAGTTACGCTATTATAGAAAATAATTTCAAAGTACCAAGTCACATTATAGTTACGCTATCTTAGAAAATAATTTCAAAGTTCCAAATCACATTATAGTTACGCTATTTTAGAAAATAACATAAAATTACCAAGTCACATTATAGTTACGCTATTGTAGAAAATAATTTCAAAGTACCAAGTCACATTATAGTTACGCTTTTGTAGAAAATAATTTCAAAGTACCAAGTCACATTATAGTTACGCTTTTATAGAAAATAATTTCAAAGTACCACGTCACATTATAGTTACGCTTTTGTAGAAAATAATTTCAAAGTACCATGTCACATGATAGTTACGCTTTTTTAGAAAATAATTTCAAAGTACCAAGTCACATGATAGTTACGCTTTTGTAGAAATAATTTCAAAAGTACCAAGTCACATTATAGTTACGTTATTGTAGAGAATAATTTCAAAGTACCAAGTCACATGATAGTTACACTTTTGTAGAAAATAATTTCAAAGTACCAAATCACATTATAGTTTCGTTATTATAGAAAATAATTTCAAAGTACCATGTCACATGATAGTTACGCTATTTTAGAATATAATTTCAAAGTACGAAGTCACTTGATTGTTTCGCTATTGTAGAAAATAATTTCAACGTGCCAACTCACAGGAGAGTTACACTTTTGTAGAAAATAGTTTCAAATTAACAAATGACAGTGTAGTTACGCTATTATAGAAAATAATTTCAAACTACCAAGTCACATAATAGTTACACTCTTATTAAATATCGTTTCAAAGTACCAAGTCACATTATAGTTACGCTATTGTAGAAAATAATTTCAAAGTACCAAGTCACATGATAGTTATGCTATTACAGAAAATAATTTCAAAGTACCAAGTCACTTGATAGTTACGCTATTATATAAAATAATTTCAAAGTAACAAGTAACATTATAGTTAAAATTTTATAATAAATAATTACCAAGTGAACTGAAAGTTCAGCTATTATATAAAATAAATTCAAAGTACCAAGTCACATTATAGTTACGCTATAGTAGAAAATAATTTCAAATTACCAAGTCACATGATAGTTATGCTTTTTTAGAAAATAATTTCAAAGTACCAAGTCACATTATAGTTACGCTATTTTAGAAAATAATTTCAAAGTACCAAGTCACATGATAGTTACGCTTTTGTAGAAAATAATTTCAAATTACAAAGTCACATGATAGTTACTCTTTTTTAGAAAATAATTTCAAAGTACAACGTCACATGATGGTTAAGCTTATGTAGAAAATAATTTCAAAGTACCAAGTCACATGATAGTTGCGCTATTTTAGAAAATAATTTCAAAGTACCATGTCACATGATAGTTACGATTTTTTAGAAAATAATTTCAAAGTACCAAGTCACATGATAGTTACGCTATTATAGAAAATAATTTCGAAGTACCATGTCACATGATATTTATGCTTTTGTAGAAAATAATTTCATAGTACCAAATCACATTATAGTTATGTTATTATAGAAAATAATTTCAAAGTACCATGTCACATGATAGTTACGCTATTGTAGAAAATAATTTCGAAGTACCAAGTCACATGATAGTTACGCTATTGTAGAAAATAATTTCAAAGTACCAAGTCACATGATAGTTACGATATTGTAGAAAATAATTTCAAAGTACCAAGTCACATGATAGTTATGCTATTATAGAAAATAATTTCAAAGTACCAAGTCACATGACAGTTACGCTATTGTAAAAATTATTTTCAAAGTATCAAGTAACATTATAGTTTCGCTATTGTAGAAAATAATTTCAAAGTACCAAGTCACATGATAGTTACACTTTTGTAGAAAATAATTTCAAAGTACCATGTCACATGATAGTTACGCTTTTGTAGAAAATAATTTCAAAGTACCAAGTCACATGATAGTTACTCTATTTTATAAAATAATTTCAAAGTACCAAATCACATTATAGTTACGTTATTATAGAAAATAATTTCAAAGTACCATGTCACATGATAGTTACGCTATTGTAGAAAATAATTTCAAAGTACCAAGTCCCATGATAGTTACGTTATTATAGAAAATAATTTCAAAGTACCAAGTCATATGATAGTTATGCTATTATAGAAAATTATTTCAAAGTACCAAGTCACATGATAGTAAGGCTTTTGTAGAAAATAATTTCAAAGTACCTAGTCACATGATAGTTACGCTATTATAGAAAATAATTTCAAAGTACCAAGTCACATGATAGTTATGCTATTATTAAAAATAATTTCAAAATACCAAGTCACATGATAGTTACGCTTTTGTAGAAAATAATTTCAAAGTACCAAGTCACTTGATAGTTACGCTATTGTAGAAAATAGTTTCAAAGTACCAAGATACATGATAGTTAAGCTATTATAGAAAATAATTTCAAAGTACCAAGTCACATTATAGTTACGCTTTTGTAGAAAATAATTTCAAAGTACCAAGTCACATGATAGTTATGCTATTATTAAAAATAATTTCAAAGTACCAAGTCACATGATAGTTATGCTTTTGTAGAAAATAATTTCAAAGTACCAAGTCACATTATAGTTACGCTATTGTAGAAAACAATTTCAAAGTACCAAGTCACATGATAGTTATGCTTTTGTAGAAAATAATTTCAAAATACCAAGTCACATGATAGTTACGCTATTTTAGAAAATAATTTCAAAGTACCAAGTCACATGATAGTTACGCTTTTGTAGAAAATAATTTCAAAGTACCAAGTCGCATGATAGTTACACTTTTGTAGAAAATAATTTCAAAGTACCAAGTCACATGATGGTTAAACTTTTGTAGAAAATAATTTCAAAGTACCAAATCACATGATAGTTATGATATTTTAGAGAATAATTTAAAAGTACCATGTCACATGATAGTTACGTTATTGTAGAAAATAATTTCAAAGTAACAAGTCACATAATAGTTATGCTTTCGTAAAAATTAGTTTTAAAGTACCAAGACACATGATAGTTACGCTATAGTAGAAAGTTATTTCAAACTACCATCTCAAAAGATAGTTATAATATAATAAAAAATAATTTAAAAGTCCCTAGTCACATGAAAGTTACAATTTTGTAGAAAATAATTTCAAAGTACAATGTCATATGAAAGTTACGCTATTGCAGAAAATAATTTTAAAGTACCAAGTCACATTATAGTTACGTCATTATAGAAAATTATTTCAAAGTACCAAGTCACATGATAGTTACGCCTTTGTAGAAAATAATTTCAAAGTATCAAGTCACATTATTGTTACGCTATTGTAGAAAATAATTTCAAAGTACCAAGTCACATGATAGTTACGCTTTTGTAGAAAATAATTTCAAAGTACCAAGTCGCATGATAGTTACACTTTTGTAGAAAATAATTTCAAAGTACCAAGTCACATGATAGTTACGCTTTTGTAAAAAATAATTTCAAACTACCAAGTCACATGATAGTTACGCTTTTGTAGAAAATAATTTCAAAGTACCAAGTCACATGATAGTTACTCTTTTGTAGAAAATAATTTCAAAGTACCAAGTCACATGATAGTTACGCTATTGTAGAAAATAATTTCGAAGTACCATGTCACATGATAGTTACGCTTTTGTAGAAAATAATTTCAAAGTACCAAATCACATTATAGTTACGTTATTATAGAAAATAATTTCAAAGTACACAGTACACAAAGTACAAAGTACCAAGAGACATAATATTTACTCTATTTTATATAATTATTTAAATGGAACAAGTATCATAATATTTAAGCTATTGTATAAAATAATTTAAAAGTACCACGTCACAGTATAGTTACTATATTTTATAAAAAAAATTAATTATAAACTTTCATAATATAGTTAATATCGTGTAAAAAAAAATAAAAAAGTAACAAGTCAATTAATAGTTAAGCTATTATAGAATATAATTTCGAAGTACCAAGTCACATGATAGTTACGCTATTATAGAAAATAATTTCAAATTACAAAGTCACATGATAGTTACGCTATTATAGAAAATTATTTCAAAGTACCAAGTCACATGACAGTTACGCTTTTGTAGAAAATATTTTCAAAGTAACAAGTCACATTATAGTTACTCTATTTTATAAAATAATTTCAAAGTACTAAGTCACATGATAGTTACTCTTTTGTAGAAAATAATTTCAAAGTACAAAGTCTCATGATAGTTACACTTTTGTAGAAAATAATTTCAAAGTACAAAGTCACATGATAGTTAAGCTATTTTAAAAAATAATTTCAAAATACCAAATCACATTATAGTTACACTTTTGTAGAAAATAATTTCAAAGTACCAAGTCACATGATAGTTATGCTATTGTAAAAAATAATTTCAAAGTACCAAGTCACATTATAGTTACGCTATTGTAGAAAATAATTTCAAAGTACCAAGTCACATGATAGTTATGCTTTTGTAGAAAATAATTTCAAAATACCAAATCACATGATAGTTACGCTATTGTAGAAAATAATTTCAAAGTACCAAGTCACATGATAGTTACGCTTTTGTAGAAAATAATTTCAAAGTACCAAGTCGCATGATAGTTACACTTTTGTAGAAAATAATTTCAAAGTACCAAGTCACATGATAGTTACACTTTTGTAGAAAATCATTTCGAAGTACCAAATCACATGATAGTTACTTTATTCTAGAAAATCATATCAAACTACCTTGACAATTTATATTTAAGAAATTATATGAAACCAATTAGAAATACCATGTCACATTATAGTTACGCTTATATATAAATTAATTTCAAATTAAAAAATCAAGGAATACTTATGCTTTTATAGAAAATAATTTCAAAGTACCATGTTAAAGTATAGTTACACTATTGTAGAAAATAATTTCAAAGTACCAAGTCACATGATAGTTACGCTATTGTAGAAAATAATTTCAAAGTACCAAGTCACATGATAGTTCCGCTATTGTAGAAAATAATTTCAAAGTACCAAGTCACATTATAGTTACGCTATTTTAGAAAATAATTTCAAAGTACCAAGTCACATGATAGTTATGCTTTTGTAGAAAACAATTTCAAAGTACCAAGTCACATGATAGTTAAGCTATTGTAGAAAATAATTTCAAAGTACCAAGTCACATGATAGTTAAGCTTTTGTAGAAAATAATTTCAAAGTACCAAGTCTCATGATAGTTACTCTTTTGTAGAAAATAATTTCAAAGTACCAAGTCACATGATAGTTACGCTTTTGTATAAAATAATTTCAAAATACCAAGTCACATGATAGTTACTCTTTTGTAGAAACTAATTTCAAAGTACCAAGTCACATGATAGTTACACTTTTGTAGAAAATAATTTCAACGTTCCAAGTCACATGATAGTTACGCTATTGTAGAAAATAATCTCGAAGTACCATGTCACATGATAGTTACGCTTTTGTAGAAAATAATTTCAAAGTACCAAATCACATTATAGTTACGTTATTATAGAAAATAATTTCAAAGTACACAGTACACAAAGTACAAAGTACATTTCAAGTGTCACAAGATAGTTATGCTATTGTAGAAAATAATTTCAAAGTACCAAGTCACATGATAGTTACGCTTTTGTAGAAAATAATTTCAAAGTACCAAGTCACTTGATAGTTACGCTATTATAGAAAATAATTTCAAAGTACCAAGTAACATGATAGTTAAGATATTGTAGAAAATAATTTCAAAGTACCAAGTCACATGATAGTTACGCTTTTGTAGAAAATAATTTCAAAGTATCAAGTCACATTATATTTACTCTATTGTAGAAAATAATTTCAAAGTACAAAGTCACATGATAGTTACGCTTTTGTAGAAAATAATTTCAAAGTACCAAGTCTCATGATAGTTACTCTTTTTTAGAAAATAATTTCAAAGTACAAAGTCACATGATAGTTACGCTTTTGTAGAAAATAATTTCAAAGTACCAAGTCACATGATAGCTACACTTTTGTAGAAACTAATTTCAAAGTACCATGTCACATGATAGTTACGCTTTTGTAAAAAATAATTTCGAAGTACCAAGTCACATGACAGTTACGATATTATAGAAAATAATATCAAAATATCATGTCACATGATAATTACGCTTTTGTAAAATATAATTTCAAAGTACCAAATCACATCATAGTTACGTTATTTAAGAAAATAATTACAAAGTACCATGTCACATGATAGATACGCTATTGTATAAAATAATTTCAAAGTACCAAGTCACATGATAGTTATACTTTTGTATGAAATAATTTCCAATTACCAAGTCACATAATAGTTACTTTATTACAGAAAATAATTTTAAATTACCAAGTCACATGATAGAGTTATGCTATTGTAGAAAATAATTTCAAAGTAACGAGTCACATGATAGTTACGCTATTGTAGAAAATAATTTCAAAGTACCAAGTCACATTATAGTTACGCTATTTTAGAAAATAATTTCAAAGTACCAAGTCACATGATAGTTACGCTATTGTAGAAAATAATTTCAAAGTACCAAGTCACATTATAATTACGATTTTGTAGAAAATAATTTCAAAGTACCACCTCACATTATAGTTACGCTTTTGTAGAAAATAATTTCAAAGTACCAAGTCACATGATAGATACGCTATTATAGAAAATAATTTCAAAGTACCAACTCACATGATAGTTACGCTATTGTAGAAAATAATTTCAAAGTACCAAGTCACATGATAGTTATGCTTTTGTCTCTTTTTTCCGTAATCGTGCAGTCAAAATTTGACACGACACACAAACAGAGTCATAGTGAGAGAGATATCCAAAAAGTTGGGTTGATCTAGGTTCACTTAGAGTGGCGCCCCACTAGAGCGGCATGTGTGAGACGCGCTTGATCGAAAGGCACGATCTGTTAATGCACTTCATGGTAGAGCTCCCTAAAATCATGGAAGCTTTTGAGATCATCAGCGGCTAGGCAGAATACACAGCTGCAGCATAAGCAAAATCCTTAACGAGTGGCAGCACTTCCTCCGATCAAATAGTAACCGTTTACACACTTAGTAACATATCTAAACTGATTGTACATGTCATTCCACTATTTCAGAAGAAGGGATTAGGCCGTCAGCAAGCCATGTAAAGGACCTTTTTACCCAGCTGGAAGTCATCATTCGGAAAGGTGAAAGTGAGTTAAAAAAATTGACCAGTTAACTAAAGTAGCAACCGAGCTAGTCTTAGAAATAACAGTCCCAAGGATGGCGAAAAAAACAATCGAATCGGATTAATGTTCCATTCAATCCAAACGAGGAATATCATAGACGGTCAGTTTTCATTTTTCTGTTGAACATAATTATTTTGTTCTTAGAAGACCGTTTGTCCATGAAACAAGGGGTACTTTTCAGCAGGTGCGTAGATAAGAGGACCCCCCCCCCACACACACACACACAAAGTTCCAAGGCACCGGAACGTGGTAACGACGCCTTGTAACTTTGGGTGTCATTCGCGTCTCAATTTATCTTATTTGTTCGTCTTTGTCGGCACATTGGACATTTTGTCAGCACATTCTATATGCCCCCCCCCCCTTCAAACTCAAAACCCTAGCTTTGCTCCTACTTTTAAACTTATTATATTTTTTGCCAATAAATTGTAAGGAAACGAACAAGCAAAAACTCGCTGATATGATTGATGACTTGTCATCACGATATTGGTCAGTAATTGGTTTTCCCTCCAAATCGGCTTGTGAATTTGCCCTGGCTGGAGAAGTGACAATATGGAAAGCTCGATGGACTAGTCTGAGAGAATGCAATGCGACCATATGCAAAATAAATTATTTCAAAAATCATTTTTTACTCTCAGTAGTAGATAGTATCTGTGGAATTTGCGCGAAGCTATAGCAATTCCTATGTTATTTGCGTACGGCACGTTCCATGGTAGCTTTCCAAGGCATAGTCTACAGCCAGCGGCTATTTGGCAGTGTATAATGTCCTCAAATAGGTTTTTTTCTGTTTTTCTTGTCAATTACACAATGAATGTAGGTCATGAGTTCACATACACATTCTTAAAACTACACGTGATTAAACATGTCATAAAACTATGTGCTATTTACTTATGTCCTGTTGGTACCATTCCAAACGAGTGGGGATTCCCCGCCTGGTCCTAAACATTGCAAAAAAGATAACAGTATGAACGGGGAATTCCCCGCACAAATTTGTTTCAACTCCAAGTTTTTCAATCAGACTGGTTTTTTGAAAGCATAGTGTGTACATGTGTGTAGGCTTTGTTATTAAAAACTTGGACAATACAATCAGAATTGTTTGATTGACGTTTAAAAAGGGGTAATGAGATTTTCGAATTGGAATACAAATTTTTAACTAGAAATGGCTGAAAAGTGTTTTGGGGGAGATGGGGTGATTGTGTACTGTATAATACACATGTGATATCTGGACAGTGTTGTCAGTTTAAAATAGTTTAACGTTCCCTTCGTTCCCATATTTCTGAGAGCAGGGGGGGGGAGGGTCAATTTTGGAGGGAAAACCAAAAATACTCAGAATCAAAAATAAATGGGATCTGCCTCAAGGGCAAGGCTCAGCGGCCCTTCGTTCCCCCATTTCTGTGGGCGGTGGAGGGGGGGGTCAATTTTGGAAGGAAAACCAAAAATGCTCAGAATCGAAATCAATGGGTATAGGCCTCCAGGGGAAGGCTCTGAGGCCCTTGATTCCCCCTTGGATGATGGCAAGGGAGGGGGGGGGTAAGTATTTATGGGAAAACTAAAAAAACTCAGAATAGAAAATAAAGGGGATCTGCCTCAAGGGGAAGGCTCAGAGGCCCTTCGTTCCCCCATTTCTGAGGGCGGGGGAGGGGGGGTCGATTTTGGAGGGAAAACCAAAAATACTCAGAATCGAAAATAAATGGGATCTGCCTCAAGGGGAAGGCTCAGAGGCCCTTCGTTCCCCCATTTCTGAGGGCAAGGGAGGGGGAGGGTCAATTTTAGAGGGAAATCAAAAATGCTCAGAATCGAAAATAAACGGGATCTGCCTCAAGGGGAAGGCTCAGAGGCCCTTCGTTCCCCCATTTCTGAGGGCAGGGGAGGGGGGGTCAATTTTGGAGGGAAAACCAAAAAATACTCAGAATCAAAAATAAATGGGATCTGCCTCAAGGGCAAGGCTCAGAGGCCCCTCCTTCCCCCATTTCTGAGGGCAGGGGAGGGTGGGGTAAATTTTGGAGGGAAAACAAAAAATACTAAGAAACGAAAATAAACGGGATCTGCCTCAAGAGCAAAGCTCAGAGGCCCCTCCTTCCTCCATTTCTGTGGGCAGGGGAGGGGCGGGGGTCAAATTTGGAGGGAAAACCAAAAAATACTCAGAATCGAAAATAAATAAGATATGACTCAAGGGGAAGGCTCAGAGGCCCTTCGTTCCCCCTTTTCTGAGGGCAGGGGAGAGGGGGGTTAATTTTGGAGGGAAAACCAAAAATACTAAGAATCGAAAATAAACGGGATCTACCTCAAGGGCAAAGCTCAGAGGCCCCTCCTTCCTCTATTTCTTAGGGCAGGGGAGGGGGGGGGGTCAATTTTGGAGGTAAAGCAAAAAATACTCAGAATCGAAAAAAAACGGGATCTGCCTGAAAGGCAAGGCTCAGAGGCCCCTCCTTCCCCCTAAGAAAAAGTTTTAACAAGAAACGTCTGAAAATTATTTTTTTTTTTGGGGGGGGGGATGGAGCGATGACAGATTGGATGTCTCAGACTAGTGATAGTGCTGTGGTACGAATTGCTTGTGAAAAACCCAAATGAATTAGTTGAAAATAAAGTTTTAACAAGATAGGTCTGAAAATTATTTTTTTTGGGGGGTGGGAGGCGATGACAGAGTGGATGTCTTAGACTAGTTATAGTGCTGTACTCTGGCATGAATTGCTCTCGAAAACCCGGATGAATTAGTTGAAATAAAGTTTGAACAAGAAATGTCTGAAAATTTTTTTTTTTGGGGGGGGGGTGAGGGCGATGACAGAGTGGGTGTCTTAGACTAGTTATAGTGCTGTGGTACGAATTGCTTGTGAAAAACCCGGATGAATTTGTCGAAATAAAGTTTAAACAAGAAATGTCTGAAAAGTATTTTTTGGGGGTGGGGGCGATGACAGAGTGGATGTCTTAGACTAGCTATAGTGCTGTACTCTGGCATGAATTGCTTTCGAAAACCCGGATAATTAGTTGAAAATAAAGTTTTAACAAGAAATGTCTGAAAAGTATTTTTTTTTGGGGGGGGGGGGGGTGAGGGCGATGACAGAGTGGGTTTTTTAGACTAGTTATAGTGCTGTGGTACGAATTTCTTATGAAAAACCCAAATGAATTAGTTGAAAATAAAGTTTTAACAAGAAATGTCTGAAAATTATTTTTTTTGGGGGGTGGGAGGCGATGATAGAGTGGATGTCTTAGACTAGTTATAGTGCTGTACTCTGGCATGAATTGCTTTCGAAAACCCGGATGAATTAATTGAAATAAAGTTTTAAAAAGAAATGTCTGAAGTTTTTTTTTTTTTTTTGTTAAACATAATTGGCGGAAATAAAATCGGAAGTCTTAAAATCACAACTCAAGGTCAGTAAATAATTCCTTTTTTTTTTTTTGTTTTTTTTTTTGGGGGGGGTCAATTTTGGAGGGAAAGCCAAAAATACTCAGAATCGAAAATAAACGGGATCTGCCTCAAAGGCAAGGCTCAGAGGCCCCTCCTTCCCCCTCAGAAAAAGTTTTAACAAGAAATGTCTGAAAAGTATTTTTTTTTTTTGGGGGGGGGGGATGGAGCGATGACAGATTGGATGTCTCAGACTAGTGATAGTGCTGTACTGTGGTACGAATTGCTTGTGAAAACCCAAATGAATTAGTTGAAAATAAAGTTTTAACAAGAAATGTCTGAAAAGTATTTTTTTGGGGGGGTGGGGGCGATGACAGAGTGGATGTCTTAGACTAGTTATAGTGCTTTACTTTGGCATGAATTGCTTTCGAAAGCCCGGATGAATTAGTTGAAAATGAAGTTTTAACAAGAAATGTCTGAAAAAAAATTTTTTGGGGGGGGGGGGTGAGGGCGATGACAGAGTGGGTGTCTTAGACTAGTTATAGTGCTCTGGTACGAATTGCATGTGAAAAATCCAAATGAATTAGTTGAAAATAAAGTTTTAACAAGAAATATCCGAAAATTATTTTTTTGGGGGTGGGAGGCGATGACAGAGTGGACGTCTTAGACTAGTTTTAGGGCTGTACTCTGGCATGAATTTCTTTTGAAAACCCAGATGAATTAGTTGAAATAAAGTTTTAAAAAGAAATGTCTGAAAATTATTTTTTTGGGGAGGGGGGGCGATGACAGAGTGAATGTCGTAGACTAGCTATAGTGCTGTACTCTGGCATGAATTGCTTTCGAAAACCCGGATGAATTAGTTGAAAATAAAGTTTTAACAAGAAATGTCTGAAAAGTATTTTTTGGGTGGTGGGGCGAAGACAGAGTGGATGTCTTAGACTAGTTATAGTGCTGTACTCTGGCATGAATTGCTTTCGAAAACCCGGATGAATTAGTTGAAAATAAAGTTTTAAAAAGAAATTTCTGAAAGGTTTTTTTTTTTTTTTTTTTTTTTTTTAACACAATTGGCTGAAAAAAAAACGGAAGTATTAAAATTACAACACAAGGTAATTAAATAATTCCTTTTTTTTTTTTTTTTTTTTTGTTAAACACGATTGGCTGAAACAAAATCGGAACTTTTAAAATCACAACAACTGAAGGTCAGTATATAATTCCTTTGTTATTTTTTTTTTGTTAAACACGAGCTATTGTAGAAAATAATTTCAAAGTACCAAGTCACATGATAGTTACGCTTTTGTAGAAAATAATTTCAAAGTACCAAGTCACATGATAGTTATGCTTTTGTAGAAAATAATTTCAAAGTACCAAGTCACATTATAGTTACGCTATTTTAGAAAATAATTTCAAAGTACCTAGTCACATTATATTCAAGCTATCGTAGAAAATAATTTCAAACTACCAAATCACATTATAGTTACGCTATTTTAGAAAATAATATCAAAGTAACAAGTCACATGATAGTTACGCTATTATAGAAAATAATTTCAAAGAACCAAGTCACATTATAGTTACGCTATTGTTGAAAATAGTTTCAAAGTGCCAAGTCACATTATAGTTACGCTATTGTAGAAAATAATTTCAAAGTACCATGTCACATTATAATTACCATCTTGTAGAAAATAATTTCAAAGTACCAACTCACATTATAGTTACGCTTTTGTAGAAAATAATTTCAAAGTACCAAGTCACATGATAGATACGCTTTTATAGAAAATAATTTCAAAGTACCAAGTCACATGATAGTTACGCTTTTGTAGAAATAATTTCAAATTACCAAGTCACATTATAGTTACGCTATTGTAGAAAATAATTTCAAAGTACCAAGTCAAATGATAGTTACGCTTTTGTAGAAAATAATTTCAAAGTACCATATCACATGATAGTTTCGTTATTCTAGTAAATAATTTCAAAGTACCATGTAACAAGATAGTTTTGCTATTGTGGACAATAATTTCAAAGGACCAAGTCACATGACAGTTACGTTTTGGTAGAAAATAATTTCGAAGCACCCAGTCACTTGATAGTTACGCGATTATAGAAAATAATTTCAAAGTACCAAGTAACATTATAGATAATCTATTATATAAAATAATTTAAAAGTAAAAATTCACATGATATTTACGATTTTGTAGAAAATAATTTCAATGTACCAAGTCACATGATAGTAACGTTATTATAGAAAATAATTTCAAAGTACCAAGTCACCTGATAGTTATGCTATTGTAGAAAATAATTTCAAAGTACCAAGTTACATGATAGTTACGCTTCTGTAGAAAATAATTTCAAAGTACCAAGTCACATGATAGTTACGCTTTTGTAGAAAATAATTTCAAAGTACCAAGTCACATGATAGTTACGCTATTATAGAAAATAATTTCAAAGTACCAAGTCACATTATAGTTATGCTATTTTAGAAAATAATTTCAAAGTACCAAGTCACATGATAGTTATGCTTTTGTAGAAAATAATTTCAAAGTACCAAGTCACATTATAGTTACGCTATTATAGAAAATAATTTCAAAGTACCAAGTCACATGATAGTTATGCTTTTGTAGAAAATAATTTCAATTTACCAAGTCACATGATAGTTACACTTTTGTAGAAAATAATTTCAAAGTACCAAGTCACATGATAGTTACGCTTTTTTAGAAAATAATTTCAAAGTACCAAGTCACATGATAGTTACACTTTTGTAGAAAATAATTTCAAAGTACCATGTCACATGATAGTTACGCTTTTGTAGAAAATAATTTCAAAGTACCATGTCACATGATAGTTACGCTTTTGTAGAAAATAATTTCGAAGTACCATGTCACATGATAGTTATGCTTTTGTAGAAAATAATTTCATAGTACCAAATCACATTATAGTTATGTTATTATAGAAAATAATTTCAAAGTACCAAGTCACATGATAGTTACGCTATTGTAGAAAATAATTTCGAAGTACTAAGTCACATGATAGATACACTTTTGTAGAAAATAATTTCAAAGTACAAAATCACATGATAGTTACGCTATTATAGAAAATAATTTCAAAGTACCAAGTCACATGATAGTTACGCTATTATATAAAATAATTTCAAAGTACCAAGTCACATGACAGTTACGCTTTTGTAGAAAATATTTTCAAAGTATCAAGTCACATTATAGTTACGCTATTTTAGAAAATAATTTCAAAGTACCAAGTCGCATGATAGTTACACTATTGTAGAAAATAATTTCAAAGTACAATGTCACATTATAGTTACGCTATTTTAGAAAATAATTTCAAAGTACCAAGTCACATGATAGTTACACTTTCGTAGAAAATAATTTCAAAGTACCATGTAACATGATAGTTACGCTTTTGTAGAAAATAATTTCAAAGTACCAAGTCACATGATAGTTACGCTATTGTAGAAAATAATTTCGAAGTACCATGTCACATGATAGTTACGCTTTTGTAGAAAATCATTTCAAAGTATCAAATCACATTATAGATACGTTATTAAAGAAAATAATTTCAAAGTACCATGTCACATGATAGTTACGCTATTGTAGAAAATAATTTCAAAGTACCAAGTCACATGATAGTTACGCTATTATAGAAAATAATTTCAAAGTACCAAGTCACGTGATAGTTATGCTATTATAGAAAATAATTTCTAAGTACCAAGTCACATGATAGTTACGCTATTGTAGAAAATAATTTCAAAGTACCAAGTCACATGATAGTTACGCTATTTTAGAAAATAATTTCAAAGTACCAAGTCACATGATAGTTATGCTATTATTAAAAATAATTTCAAAATACCAAGTCACATGATAGTTACGCTTTTGTAGAAAATAATTTCAAAATACCAAGTCATATGATATTTACGCTATTGTAAAAAATAATTTCAAAGTACCAAGTCACATTATAGTTACGCTATTGTAGAAAATAATTTCAAAGTACCAAGTCACATGATAGTTATGCTATTATTAAAAATAATTTCAAAGTACCAAGTCACATGATAGTTATGCTTTTGTAGAAAATAATTTCAAAGTACCAAGTCACATTATAGTTACGCTATTGTAGAAAAAAATTTCAAAGTACCAAGTCACATGATAGTTATGCTTTTGTAGAAAATAATTTCAAAATATCAAGTCACATTATAGTTAAGCTATTGTAGAAAATAATTTCAAAGTACCAAGTCACATGATAGTTACGCTTTTGTAGAAAATAATTTCAAAGTACCAAGTCGCATGATAGTTACTCTTTTGTAGAAAATAATTTCGAAGTACCAAATAACATGATGGTTAAGCTTTTGTAGAAAATAATTTCAAAGTACCAACTCACATTATAGTTACGTTATTATAGAAAATAATTTCAAAGTAGCAAGTCATATGATAGTTACGCTTTTGTAGAAAATAATTTCAAAGTACCAAGTCACATGATAGTTACGCTATTATAGAAAATAATTTCAAAGTACCAAGTCACATGATAGTTACGCTATTATAGAAAATAATTTCAAAGTACCAAGTCACATGATAGTTACACTTTTGTAAAAAATAATTTCAAAGTACCAAGTCACATGATAGTTACGCTTTTGTAGAAAATAATTTCAAAGTACCAAGTCACATGATAGTTACGCTATTATAGAAAATAATTTCAAAGTACCAAGTCACATTATAGTTACGCTATTGTAGAAAATAATTTCAAAGTACCAAGTCACATGATAGTTATGCTTTTGTAGAAAATAATTTCAAAGTACCAAGTCATATTATAGTTACGCTATTGTAGAAAATAATTTCAAAGTACCAAGTCACATGATAGTTACGCTTTTGTAGAAAATAATTTCAAAGTACCAAGTCGCATGATAGTTACGCTTTTGTAGAAAATAATTTCAAAGTACCAAGTCACATGATAGTTACGCTTTTGTAAAAAATAATTTCAAAGTACCAAGTCACATGATAGTTACGCTTTTGTAGAAACTAAATTCAAAGTACCAAGTCACATGATAGTTACGCTTTTGTAGAAAATAATTTCAACGTACCAAGTCAAATGATAGTTACGCTATTATAGAAAATAATTTCTAAGTACCATGTCACATGATAGTTATGCTATTGTAGAAAATAATTTCATAGTACCAAGTCACATTATAGTTACGTTATTATAGAAAATAATTTCAAAGTACACAGTACACAAAGTACAAAGTACATTTCAAGTGTCACATGATAGTTACGCTATTTTATAAAATAATTTCAAAGTACCAATTCAAATTATTGTTAATATATTTACTATTTTAATTACTAAGCTACTTGTAACTTGATTTTTAAAATTTTTGAGTTTATTTTGTCAAAGTAACACGTCACTATATAGTTATGTTACTGTAGAATATAATTTCAAACCACTATGTCAAATTAAAGTTAAACTTTTATATAAAAAAATTTAAAACTAACAAGTCACATGATATTTACGGTATTATATAAAGTAATTTAAAAGTACCAAGTCAAATGAGAGCTACGCTATTGTAGAAAATAATTTCAAAGTACCAAGTCACATGATAGTTACGCTTTTGTAGAAAATAATTTCAAAGTACCAAGTCACATGATAGTTACGCTATTGTAGAAAATAATTTCAAAGTACCAAGTCACATGATAGTTACACTTTTGTAGAAAATAATTTCAAAGTACCAAGTCACATGATAGTTACGCTTTTGTAGAAAATAATTTCAAAGTACAAAGTCATATGATAGTTACGCTATTGTAGAAAATAATATCAAAGTATCATGTCACATGATAATTACGCTATTGTAAAAAATAATTTCAAAGTACCAACTCACATCATAGTTACGTTATTAAAGAAAATAATTTCAAAGTAACAAGTCACATGATAGTTACGCTATTGTAGAAAATAATTTCAAAGTACCAAGTCACATGATAGTTAAGCTTTTATAGAAAATAATTTCAAAGTACCAAGTCACATGATACTTACGCTATTATAGAAAATAATTTCAAAGTACAAAGTCAAATGATAGTTATGCTATTATAGAAAATAATTTCAAAGTACCGAGTCACATGATAGTTACGCTTTTGTAGAAAATAATTTGTAGAAATTTTCGATTCTGAGTATTTTTGGCTTTCCCTCCAAAAATTGACCCCCCCCCCCTCCCCTGCCCTCAGAAATGGGGGAACGAGGGGCCTCTGAGCTTTTCCCTTGAGGGAGATCCCCTTTATTTTTTATTCTTAGTATTTTTGGTTTTCCCTCCAAAATTGACCCCCCCCCTCTCCCCTGCCCTCAGAAATGGGGGAACGAAGGGCCTCTGAGCCTTCCCCTTGAGGCAGATCCAATTTATTTTCGATTCTGAGTAGTTTTTGGTTTTCCCTCCAAAATTGACCCCCCGCCCCGCCCCTGCCCTCAGAAATGGAGGAAGAAGGGGCCTCTGAGCTTTGCCCTTGAGGCAGATCCCGTTTATTTTCGATTCTTAGTATTTTTGGTTTTCCCTCCAAAATTGACACCCCCCCCCCTCCTCTGCCCTCACAAATGGGGGAACGAAGGGTCTCTGAGCCATCCCCTTGAGACAGATCCCATTTATTTTCGATTCTGAGTATTTTTTGGTTTTCCCTCCAAAATTGACCCCCCCCTCCCCTGCCCTCAGAAATGGGGGCACGAAGGGCCTCTGAGCCTTCCCCTTGATGCCGATCTCGTTTATTTTCGATTCGGAGTATTTTTAGTTTTCCCACCACAATTGACCCCCCCTTCCCCTGCCCTCAGAAATGGGGGAACGAAGGGCCTCTGAGCCTTCCCCTTGAGCAGATCCCATTTATTTTCTATTCTGAGTATTTTTGGTTTTCCCTCCAAAATTGACCCCCCCCCCTCCCCCGCCCTCAGAAATGGGGGAACGAAGGGCCTCTGAGCCTTGCTCTTGAGGCAGATCCCATTTATTTTCGATTCTGAGTATTTTTGGTTTTCCCTCCAAAATTGACCCCCCCTCCCTTGCCCTCATAAATGGGGGAACAGAAGGGCCTCTGAGCCTTCCCCTTGAGGCAGAGCCCCTTTATTTTCGATTCTGAGTATTTTTGTTTTTCTCTCCAAAATTGACCCCCCCTCCCCGGCCCTCAGAAATGGGGGAACAAAGGGCCTCTGAACCTTCCCCTTGAGACAGGTCCCATTTATTTTCGATTCTGAGTATTTTGGGTTTTTCCTACCAAATTGACCCCCCCCTGCCCTCAGAAATGGGGGAACGAAGGGAACGTTAAACTATATTAAACTGACAAAACTGTCCAAATATCACATGTGTATTATACAGTACACAATGACCCCATCTCCCCCAAAACACTTTTCAGCAATTTCTAGTTAAAAATTTGTATTCCAATTCGCAAATCTCATTACCCCTTTTTAAACGTCAATCAAACAATTCTGATTGTAGTGTCCAAGTTTTTAATAACAAAGCCTACACACATGTACACACTATGCTTTCAAAAAACCAGTCTGATTGAAAAACTTGGAGTTGAAACAAATTTGTGCGGGGAATCCCCCGTTTATACTGTTTTCTTTTTTGCAATGTTTAGGAAAAGGCGGGGATTCCCCACTCGATTGGAATGGTACCAACAGGACATAAGCAAATAGCATGTAGTTTTATAACGTTTTTAATCACGTGTAGTTTTAAGAATGTGTATGTGAAGTCATGACCTACATTCATTGTGTAATTGACAACAAAAACAGAAAAAAAACCTGTTTGAGGACATTATACACCGCCAAATAACCGCTGGCTGTAGACTATGCCTTGGAAAGCTACCATGGAACGTGCCGTACGCAAATAACATAGGAATTGCTGTAGCTTCGCGCAAATTCCATAGATACTATCTACTCTCAGTCACCTTTGCTTTTTGCGTGGTTGTAGCTATCGCAGCAACCATGATAACACCCAACTATTCCTGTTCTAAGTGTCATACTAATCGATACGACACATCAATTTTCCCAAAGAATAGACCTATTCGATTTAATTGGCTCAAGACGGTTAAAACAAAACAATAAAAATATCTTTTAGCATACAAAATTGGTTGATACCTATATAAATACAAAAAAAGTTTTTTTTTTTAAACTGAAAGCAAGAAACAACCATAAAACTAAAAACAAACAGAAATAATTATGTATATTAAGGGTTTCCCCCTCCTCAATATCTTGTGCTTTACGCTAAAGCTGTTAGCCCTTTTAAAAAAGCTTCCTATTCTGATTAAATGGCTTCTGTGTTTCAGTAGGTGTTCTTAAAACAATCGGACAAACAGTCAATAGTTAGGGTAAAGAGCAAGATATAGAGGAGGGGGTAATTCTTTGTATACGAAATAATCTTTGTTTTTGTTGAGTTTTAATGTTGCTCCTTAGTTTCAGTTTAAAAAAAAAAATTTTTTATATTTAATTTATGTTCGTTGATCAACTAATGCAGGTAAATCTGGCTCACCATCCATGAAATATACCCCTCCCCTACGCTCATAGGAAATTCCTCCGTGACAGTGTCATCCAGCGTACAGTAAACAACCCCTTCTGTAAAGTGTCTTCCAGAAAGTTTCATCCTCACTGGAATTCCCCCTACCCGTAAAACTTCTTGCGGACGATTTATCCTGAAAAATTATCCTTAGTATACTTTCATTTGAAAAAAAACAACTTTAATTTCTAATCGGTTTCTCGATCACTCCAGAAATGCACCCTTCAATAGAAATTTTTCAGGAAAGACAAACGGGCGGAAAAAGCTCTAGGATATTTCCTCCGGAACATCTCCAAATAAAAAATTGAGTTGGCAAAGAGAATGTAAGACTTTAAAAAGAATCTCGTGAAGGAATTCTGTCAAATCCCCCCAGTGAAAAATTCTCTCTGCAAAATTCCCCCCTCCTCTATATATTTCCCTCTCCAAGCAAAATTCCTCCTATGGAAATCCACCCCACCCCCGAAAAATGTCTGTATACTTCCCAATAACAAATACTAAACGTAAACAATAGACAAATTTCATGGCTTAGGGGCCTCTCCCCACGGACTGTGGGGGATCATTTTACCCCTAAGGACACAGTTATTTGGTCTTTCAACAATACTGAGCAAAATGCTTATCTCAAAATTTTGATCAGAAAACTGCCCATTTACTGGGAAGTCAAGGGGCGTTATCCTCTAATCTTGTTTGCCACTTAAAAAAGGCACTAGAACTTTTAATTTCTGTTCGAATGCACCCTCTCCTGATCTTCAAGGACCACTATTTCAATACGATCACCCCTGGAAAAAAATACGAATCTGTCTTCTGACAAAAATAGCAAAATTCCACATTTTTGAATATACGAGATTGAAACTTCTACAATGCGCTTCTCAGGTACGCTGAATCTGATGCAGTGATTTTCATCAAGCTTCCTTGAATTTTGGGGAGTATTTACCCCTATTTCAAAAATCAGGCAAATTTTCTTAGGCTTGTAACTTTTTATGGGCAACACTAAACTTGCCGACTCTTGCATATTTGAAACCAGTATAATAAGCTTTTTCTTTTTATTTACCTATTGATATCAACATTCCGTTTTCTACAGTTTCGGATACTATTGAGCCGAGTTGCTCGTTACTTACAGTTTTTAACCACGAACTGTTTGATTAAGATATTTTTCTTCCTTTTAAGCTTTTATTTTTTTGACGTTTGTATGTTTTTACCTGGCATCTGTTAATTTAGTAACCCCTCTGCATTAATATATAGATACCGGAGCAAAAAAACAAAAAACAACCATACAAAACAAACCATATTTAAATGTAACTATAAACTTATAAGAATATGCTCAAGCTTACATCTAGTTTAATATCTTTTCTCACAATCTAACAACAGCCTTTCAGTTATTATCATCGAAAGATCTTCATTATACATATTGACAAAGACTGATATATACAAATAGTGATTACAGAAAAAATATTTTTGAGCAATACTTTATTTTTAAACTTAGCGTCGATAGCTACTATTCTTGAATGAAGGAATTCTTGATGCTAAGAATCTATTTAAAAACTACTTTTTTATTTTCAGTCATTTGCTCCTTACTAGGTTGTAGTTGTTGCAGCAACCATGATAACACCCAACTGTCTATGTTCTAAGAGTAACCCTAATCGGTGCGACAAATCGACTCTCCCAAGGAGTAGCCCTATTCGATTTCACTGGTTCAAAAACAGTTTAAACAAACAATAAAAATATCTTATATATATATATATATATATATATATATATATATATATATATATATATATATATATATATATATATATATATATATATATATATATATATATATATATATATATATATATATATATATATATATATATATATATATATATATATATATATATATATATATATATATATATATATATATATATATATATATATATATATATATATATATATATATATATATATATATATATATATATATATATATATATATATATATATATATATATATATATATATATATATATATATATATATATATATATATATATATATATATATATATATATATATATATATATATATATATACGGAATTTGTTGATTCTTGATAGAAGTTAAGATATTTTTCCTCTTTTTTTAGCTTTTAGTTCTCGTGGGTGTCTGTATGTTTCTACGTGGAGTATATTAAAAGATAAACCCCCTACATTGCAATATGTAGCCTTATGAAGGAGCATTAAACGAAAGAAGAAAAATGCAAAAAACGTCAGCATTAACAATACAACAATATTCACATGTAACTATTCATGTTATAATCTATAATTTATGAAAATATGTTCAAGCTTACATCTATTTCTGAATCATTTCTCAAAATCTAACAACACCCTTTTTGTTATTCTTTTCTAATAAATTAACTTGATTATCAGTCAATTCATACTTTCTTGCGAAATTTCCGCTATTGATTCAATGAAAACGTTCCATTCATTGTGTTTTGTCAGTTTGCTTTATTGATGCCAATGAATGCGAAGAAGAAAGAAAGAAGATGAAAAAGAACAATTATTAAAAAAGGCTTCAAGACGAAAGAAATACTTGGGGCGGCCACAAGGCTGTATCCAGAATTTTGGTTTGGAGGGGGGTTATTTTCTTCAGTGGATGGGGAAGGTACACAAAAACTGAAAAAATATAAAAAATTTGTTTATATACCTTTTTTAAGTTTTATGAGACGAACAAACATTTCGGGGGGAGGGGTCAACCCAACCCCTCTGGATATGGCCTTAATTTTTTCATTATTTTCATGGGGTTGAATAGATTCAAGGTATGAAAATGTTCAACCTTGAGAGGAGAGTGGAACATCAATATCGTCTTTCACAAACACCTAGGAGGCAATCTTGACTAAGGATATGCTAGTAATTGAGAATTTTAAACAAGTATTTACCATATTTTATCTTTTTTTTCCTATTTTCAATATTTTTTTTAGGGCTTATGGGCCAAGGCTTGAGAATTTTAAGAGATTACTTTCAATATTTTACATTTTTTCATCTTTTTCTTTACTTTCTTGGGGTTTAATAGATCCAAGGCATGAAAACATTCCACCTCGAGAGCAGAATGGAACATAAATATCGTTTTCACAAACATCTATTCGGCAATTTTGACTAAGGATATGCTAGCACTTGAGGATTTTAACCAATTATTAACCATATTTTAATATTTTTGTCATATATTTAATATTTTCCAGGGCTTATGACCCGAGGTTTTGATAGTTTTAAGAGATTATTCTCATTATTTTATTTTTTTTTCATAATTTTCATAGCATAACTGAACTTTAATCTAGGGTACATTGAGTTAACTACTTTCAAATTAGGTTGATTTAGGTTAGGTTAGCGCGGCGGGCTATGCTAACCTAACGTAAATTAACCTAACTTGAAAGCAGATAACTCATTGTAACCTAGCTTAAAATTCAGTTATGCTACCATCTACAAATAAAAATAGAAAAGATGGCAGGACTTGAGGTAGTGAAATGTAACGCCATCTAAATTTTTTAACTTATTGATTGCATCATGTTTTCATAATATTCGATAAGAAATGAGTGGTATCTTGTAAGAACATTCTCTGATTTCTTAGGATGTATTTTGTCAGAACATTGGACATGAAATTGGAATACAAATCATTAAGCATTGTGAGCCTTTTCAGCGGCAACTCAAAAATTAAAATCAGAGTTGTATCCTAGCCAGCGAACAAGCAACTGTCTTTTACCCTTAGGAGTTCAACTCTTTGATATCTTTTTAATTTAAATAAATTCTATTCTTTTATACTTTTTGCAATTAGTACTCTTAAAAACCGCCAAGAATATCTCCATCTTTCATATCACGTAGACGATACGTTAAAGGTTTAGTGTCTAAGACTTTTGAAACTTTAAAAAATTTAGTGGACCACAATTTATTTCCGTTTTCAAAAATGTTACTTGTTCGATTGATTCAAACTATATCAGCAACATTAAATTTTTAATTTTTGACCCCTCCCCCTTCAAAGGAATATTGTTTCGGAAAAATATCAAGTGTACTGTGATAAGCTTCAAGAGGACTATGATTGGATAAGGATCGATGTCGACGTTGATTATAAATCAACATGGTTTTATCTACATCTTGAATAAAAGTAGCAGTATTTTCAATGTAAAATATCTCAAGATTAAAATTCGAATTGTTCTTATCAAACATTCAGTCAATGCCGCCTTTATTGTGCTATGACTATGATAGAGTATTTTATTATATTTCAATAAAATCTTTTTTATGTTTGGATTTACAAATTCCCTTTCTCGAGCGGTTTGAAGTTTTCTATATGAATCTTGTTCAAGGATAGACTCAAGGGCTCTAGCAACTCTTTGAACGCAATGGAACGGGATATGTATAGCGACTTAAATACTGATTGCAAGTAAAATATATATACATGGACTATTGTGACGTCTTTGAATCACGTCTAGAGTAAAAAAATATGTTTGTAATATATGCAATGTGAAAAAGGCTTTAGTTTCTCGATAATGACTATCATGAACTCTATGATTTCGATGCAGAGTGTAGCTGGGTTCATTCTCCGAGTAATTATTCTCTGTCGCCAAATTCTTTTCAACTCAAGCAACTCGAACAAGCATGGTAGGAGAACTTAAACTTCTCTCTTTGCCAATATTTTCATAAACTTGTTTAGAAATATGAAAACCGGGGACCTCCAACTAACTACAGAGCTTTCTCTAGACCGAGACGCTGTCTTTACTCTACACATACGTCTCCATATAAAGTCAGGTAATGACCACGTGGTAGTACTTTCACACAATCCGCGTGCACATAAACTTTGTCCGATATGGCTGACTTGGTATTTTTTCAGCTCTAACTGTATAGTTTTTTAAATTTTAAAGAGTGAATGGCCCTGACACTCGCTCTTGGAGTTAAATTTATTTCTACACAGTTTCTGTAAATATTCATATCAAAATTTTTCTTTTCTTAGTATGAAGGCAAACCTGTGCAAACGTTTTTGATATCCACATTGTTCGTTTGCACGCAGTACAACTTCGATCCGGCAAGCACACCGTGGGATATCAAGTCACGTCCCGTCTCAGACATTAAGAATAACAACTTATTTGGGCCTGACCCTTCACTAGCTCCTGGTAAAACGGACTCGTCCCAGCTGGTGTAGTCCATTCGAGAGCTAATATACTCACCATTTCCCAAATCGTCAAAATAAATTTCTAGTTTTAACTGTTAACAATACTGAACATGTATCCCCGTAATATACATGAAGTTGCCCCTCCCCCGGGTATTGGAGCTCACTCACATTGTAATACAATTCCAATATGAGTTTTTTGAAACTTCTAATATGGCACTGCCAACAGCAATGTTTTTGTTTAAAATTGTGCGTTTTCTTTCTATCTAAAAGGACCATATAGGAGTCTATCATCGTGAACGATGTGAAGTTGGGATCTGCAATGATTCGACCATATTCTTTTGGGTCGGTTACAAAGTCAGAATGACTCCTATGGCACACACTCTCGCACAAGCTACCGGGGGATGAATTTAAAATAAGTTAAAAATTTCCTTTTCAAACTTCGTTTTTGCCCCAGATCGTTTACTGAAAAAAGGTGTCAATAAACGTCTTCATTTATGGCTTTTAATCAAATTGGAGGGCTTTGTGAGTCTTTATGACCTTGAAACCATTGACCAGCATCAACTGGAACAGAACGTTAAAACGTTAAAACTTTAGTGTAAAGATAGGCATGTGAGTAGGTGGTGATGTCTTTACATTCAGGGTAATCTTTGGTATGTTTTCAATACCAAAAGAAATAAAATTACTTTTTTTTATCAAATGAAAGTAAAGATCGACATAGAAACTTGAATACGTGTATAAGGAATCTTCCTTCTCTTCAGCTCCACTCTTTATGCCAAAATTTTAGAGTGCTCTATTGAAAGCATTTATGAGTGCAACAAATGTAGTTAATTGGTAAATGTAAGTGTTTGATTAACAAATTGCCTCTTAAACCATTTGTAATTTAAATTTTATTGTTTAAAGCAAGTGCACATCAATGAGCTAGTATATTATTGGGGCTTTTAGATAAAATATTTTCCATTCCAATTCCCATGCATTTAGGCATTCGTTCTCAAGGTGCTGAGGGGGAAGCAAAAAGACAAATATTAGCTTAAAGACTGGGATTTGAGGAGGGCGAAGTCCAGTCTCACATACATAATAATTTCTGTTTGTTTTAAGTTTTAATGTTTTTCTGTACTTTCATTTAGAAAAAAACTTTTTATTTAATTTTAACAAGCATTTACAATAGTAGAATTTTCATGAAAGAAGCAGGTGTTTTCCAGAACTATTTTCAAGAAGTCTAAACTTCTAAAATAGCAATTATACTCCTATAAATATTGTGAAGTAATCTAATATGCAGCTCCAACAAAAAAATTTCATTGAAAAATGAAAAAAAGATAGTGTCATGCGTACATTTATTTGCAAACACTGGTGTCAAAAGCCAAAAATTGCATAACGGTCTGAGCACTGGCAGCCAAAGCGAATAATACTGCGAGCAGAATAATTCAAAAACACATAATTAGAAAATTCGCATGCGAGAAAGATTTTATCAATTCCTAATTCTTAAAATAATAGAAAAATTAAAAATATTTAACGAGTAATAAAAGATAATTTCGTCCTACTATGTGTAAAACTACATTTTCTAATACTGAAAGTGAAAGCTTTTGATGGTTTTGACATCAAATTTGTTTTTTAAATAGCCATGTCTGAGTAATTTCATGACCACACTAGTGGTATAACATCAATAAACGCGGAATTTACAACGGAACTCACATCGTATAAAGCGACCAGGACAGGTGTCTGGGTCGGTGTTTAATTGTCCCATAGTCTGTCTTTGACTGTTTATATTTCTGAATTGCGTATTTGTATACGTTTTTGTCTCTAACTCTCAAAGCCTGTGTGTGTGGGTTGATGTTTCCGTGTCCCAGTGTCGTTCTTTGTCGGTTTACTTGTCTGAATTTATTTGCTTGTATGCGTTTTTGTCTCTATCCCTCTCTGTACCTGTGTGTCTAGGTGGGTGTTTCCTTATCCCAGTGTCTGTCTTTGTCTGTTTTTATGTTTGAGTTTTGTATTCGTGTGTGTTTATGTCTCTCTCACAGTCTAAGCCTTTTTGTCTGGGTGGGTGTTTGCTAAGTCCCCATGCCTGTCTTTGTCGGTTTCTATGTCAGAATCTATGTATTCGAATGTGTTGTTGTCTCTCTTACTCTCTTTGCCTGTATGTCTGGGTGGGTGTTTGCTTGTCTCAGTACCTCTCTTTATCGGTTTGAATGTCTGAATGTTTGTCTTTGTATGCATTTTTGTCTCTCTAACCTTCTAAGCCTGTGTGTCTGGATGGGTGTTTGATTCTCCCAGTGTCTGTCTTTGTCTGTTTGTATATTTGAATTTTGTATTCGTGTGTGCTTATGTTTCTCTCACAGTTTAAGCATGTGTGTCTGGGTAGGTGTTTGCTAAGTCCCCGTGCCTGTCTTTATCGGATGGTATGTCTGAATCTATGTATTCGTATGTGTTTTTGTCTCTTTCACTCTCTTTGCCTGTATGTCCAGGTGGGTGTTTGCTTGTCTCACCACCGGTCTTTATCGGTTTGCACGTCTGAACTTATGTCTTTGTATGCATTTTTGTGTTTCCAACCTTCTAAGCCTATGTGTGTGGGTGGGTGTTTGAATATTCAAGTGTCTGTCTTTGTCTGCATGTATGACTGAATTGTGTTTTCGTGTGTGTTATTATCTCTCTGACTCTCTAAGCCTGTGTCCGGGCAGTTGTTTGCTTCTTCCAGTGCCTGTCTTTAAGGGTTTTTATGTCTGAATCTATGTATTCGTATGTGTTTTTGTTTCTCTCCCTCTCTCCTTGCCTGTTTGTGTCTGGGCAGGTATTCGGCTGTCCCAGTGTCTGTCTTTGTCGGTTTGCATGTCTGAAAATGTGTGTTTGTATGTGTTTTTGTCTCTGCAGCTCTATAAGCGTTTGTGTATGGGCGGGTGTTTTCTTGTTCCAGTGCCTGTCTTTTTAAGTTTGTATGCCAGAATCTATGTATTTATATGTGTATTTGTCTCTCTCACTCTCTTTGCCTGTGTATCTGGGCTGATGTTTGCTTGTTTTAGAAACTTTCTTTGTCGGTTTGCATGTCCCAGTGCCTATCTTTGTCGGTTTGTATGTCTGAAGCTATGTATGTGTATGTCTTTTTTTCTCTCTCACTCTCTTTTTCGTGTTTGTCTGGGCGGATATTTGCTTGTCCCAGGGCCTATATGTGCTGGTTCGCATGTCTGAATTTATGTTTTTCTATGCGTTTTTGTCTCTGTCACTCTCTAAGCCTGTGTGTCTGGGCAGATGTTTGCTTCCCCACTGCCTGTGTTTGTCGGTTTGTATGTCTTAATATATGTATTTATATGTGTTTTTGTCTCACTCGCTCTCTAGACCTGTGTGTCTGGGTTGATATTTGCTTTATCCGTGCCTATCTTTGTCGGTTTGTATGTGTGAATCTATGTATTTGTTTGTTTCTGTGCCTCTCTCACTCTCTTTGCCTTTGTTTCTGGATGGGTGTTTACTTGTTACAATGCCTGTTTTTGTCGGTTTGCATGTCTGAATTTATGTGTTTGTATTCATTTTTGTGTCTCTTACTCTCTAATGAATGATGAAGTATTAGGTATAATAGGGCTTAAATTTAGCTCTAATATCAGGTCCGCCCCCCAGAATTTCTGGCTGCTGGGACCCATACCTTTTTTTAATTCACGCATATTTTACTTAAAATTTAGCCTATATCAGTTTTTTTCATGTTTTGTCGTGTTTTTAACTGCTTTTTCTGTGATTTCATTGTATTATAATGTTTTTATCAATAATTTTTGTAGGGAAAACAGCCGTGTTTTTATAGCTTTATTAATATAAGACAGTTCTTCAATAGATAATTATCTACATAATGAAAAATCTAACAGCAAAACTACGTAACTTCTGGGTGTATAGATTGTATTAGTGCGGGAAACTGTCAGGTGCATTTAATAAAACAAGAATACATAAGACCAGAGATGCTTGTGCTCTCATGTAGAAAGAGTTGGAAATCATATAATCGATTGGAGCATTGGGATTTTTATTGCATGGCAATGTCTATCATGTACAAACTATTTCTTGGAACAGAATATTGGAAAGGATTTCATGGACGAGTTGTATTAAGGCGCAGTTTTATTGGAATAAAATTGACCTTTCGAGTCCTAGCGATGACAAAGAACTAAATGAAAGAAAAAAAACACTTTGAACGTTTTGGCTAAAAATAAAAATATCAAAAAAGTGTTATGTGACAGTGATGCGTAATCATTACGTAAGGTGTGAAGCATTTGTTTCTAGGCAAGATTCCCAGAATTCCAGTATTTCTTATATGATTGTGGTCGCTATAATACACAAGTAGTGATAATAAGGGTTACCACCCCATGTGTTCTAATATAGGTAACACAGCTGGCTAGATCCCCACGAAGAACACCCTTATACACCAATGCCGTCACACAACTTACCCCGTTTTAAAACGGTCAGGTGTAATGTGCTTGACCCAATTTTATGTAGCCTTGCGACAGCACCCATGAGAAATCCCCGCTTATAACTTTAGCACACACCTTACACCTAACGTTAGCAATGACAACCTAAGAGAATTTCTTGGTTTTAAACAGAATATAATCAATGGTAAAAGCGCTGGAACCGCCAGTAGGATGGACCGTGTTATTTTTGCAGAATATTCATCTGGTTTCTCACCGGATAGTTCTATATTTCTTTATGCGTCCTCTGTCGGAACATCGAGAGTTGATAATTCAAATGTCCCCCTCCAAAGACTTCTTGAACAAAAAACCACTCCTGAACATGTTCATTACTATAATATAAAGCATCTTCAGTATGTTCCTCTAAACACTTCGTATTTGAAACTCTGTTAGTTAACATTAAGAAGTGAATCAGGTGATCCTCTAGCAATAACAAAAGCTTTGGCTGTGATTATATGTCATTTTTAACGCATTCAACAACAAAAACAAGATGGCTAATAATAAAAATATGTTTGTTTGTCCTGATATTGATTGTTATGTTACTACTCTCCGACCACGACAATTGAGTTATGGGATGGACTATTACAAAGTTGTTCGTCAATGAAAGGCTATGGTCTTGGCAGTTGGTTTGCTAAGATTTTTCACTTGGCCCTACCTCTAGGTAACAATATATTGATTCGGTTACCTCAGATTTTGCATCCTATACACTACACATTTTGTTGGAGGCTGGCAAAGATTTTAAAGAAAGTGTTTCACAAAAAATCAGGTCCAGTGCACGATCCCTTGGAGCAACTGAAATTAAGATAAAGCGGAAAAGGTTTAAAAAGGTCGAGAAACATCTCCTCACTCGTCAGTCTCTACTCAGGTGAGAAACGAAAGACACCAATCTTGTCAAAGAAGAAGAAGAAAAAGAAACCAGGAAGAAAAATTGTTAGGTAAATAAAAAATTCTTTTCCTTGACTGAAATGACTTATCTAGCCGACAAGGATCCTCATCCCATAGTTACTACATCTCTAAATCTTTTCAATGCAGAAAGTATAGATGTCAGTGTAAAACATGGATACTATGAACAATTCTATCCATGAAACCCCTCTCTGAAAACATACATTTTTAAATTTATTCAAATGAAGACTATATCATAGATTTATCATCCACATTTACTGATTTAAAAATTGTGCTGAGGAACAAGTCTGACAACCTAGCTTCCACCACTAGTGATGGATTATCCTATGAAAATGGCATACTACACAATTTTTTTAAATAAATATGTGTCTACATAAATGGAACATTGGTGAGCACTAGCAATAATCTATCAAATTATAATTCTACTACTACTAACAACTCACTGCAGCGCTAAGCTGCCTGAGACCAACACAGCTATGCATGCTCCTCTCATTCCACCATCTCATTCTATTCAAAACCTCCCTTTTCAAGACCTCCCAGGAAGTTCCCATTTCCTTTAAATCTATCTTTATGACGTCCTTTCACTCCAAACGAGTACACACTGCTTACCGTTTAGCCCTAGATGGTTGGCCAAAAGGACAATCTTCGGCAATCTGTCATTCTTCATTCCCATAACGTGCCCTAGCCACCTCAGCCTTTCTTTCATTATAGCCCTAGAGAGCAGTATTGAACCACATTTTTCGTACAGCCTATTGTTCGAAATACGGTCAGTCAGCCCGGTACCCAGAAAAATCCGTAAGAAATTTCTCTGGAAAACATCTAGAAAATCTTCATCCGCTTTTTAGAGTACCAATGCTTAAGACCACTGTCATCAATGTAGCTTTTAAAATTCTAATCTTGGTTTGCAGACTAATCATCATATTTTGGTAAAAAATTTTTAACTGTGAAAAAAACCTGAGCATTGGCTATTCTACTTTTAAAATTTTCACTGGTCCCACCTTCTTTGCAAGCTACATACAATTTATGTTGATAACTCCAAAGTCCTATAAGAGATTGAGAGGTCTGGTGATGGGGTATGACTATAGATCAAATGCTGAAATTAATGGTGAACTCACTTGGGCAGTGATAAGGAATATCATTTAGTTGGTAGAATACATCATGAAATATTTCATTTATCTCAATAGACACCCCTCCCCCCAAGTGTTAAAATTGACACACAGTTACAACTCTCTCCGTTCAATTTCATCTTGAGAAAAGCACTTAATGCATCAGCTGATTCAAATGGTATTGTCACCTCGGCAATACTTAAGGTACGAAAAAATCAGGATATGAGTTCTGTTGCTTTGGCAATTGAAAAATTAAGAGCCTCTGGAAATATTATCAAACTGTTCGTTCCTCACAAACTCATCAATCAACGTCACATTGCCACTGGCTTAAGTACCTACATCGACTTTTAATTTACCAAGGGTGAAATTCCTTCAAAACTTCCTTTGGATTATGTAAAGAGTGCCAGTGTCATAGGATCATGGACAAGTTTTCTACATGAATTTGAATTATTTGGACTTCTTTCTCTTGTATATAAATTAAATGGAATTCCTCCCTACAATTTATCCTTTGATAAATCCTATATGACGTATATGAATTGACAATGCAATCCCTGGATCGAGATTCACAACTATTTGAATGTGGTATAACTGATACAATGCTCGCAAAAAGGCACGGTATCATTGTGTTGGACCTGTCTGGTGCTCAAGATATGAGTATTGTCCGAACGGACACTGTAAGCTTAGAGTATACCTATGCGAAACCGTTGGCGGAGAGTGTAACATTAATCTCACTCAATCAATTTAAAACCTACTAGGAAATTAACCACGATGGTAGTGTTCTATTAGACTTGGCACCATGAACACCAATCAAGTAATCGATGTATTTAACATGGATCAATACATCTCCAAATACAAATTCTATTGCATACCCTCAGATGTCCTTGAATAAATTCATAGCGCTAACAATACCATTATCTTTGTTAATATTAGTCCACTGACTGTGAAGACGGAGCATTGGCTATCCATCTTTCAAAGAGCGAAGAATATATAATTTTTGAACCTCTTGGTCTATCATATGCATTCTACAAAACTCACATTAAAAACTTCCTTGAAAGATGTGGGGAAAAAAATATTCAAAATCAGAAGCGAGTACCAGATTTATCAACCAAAAGCTGTAGTTGTCATGCACTACTATATTTTACTTTTTAATGTTGTGACTATACTTAAAGTGAATTATCAATATTTATGTGGACAATTCTTGACTGAATGACTTCATAGTAGAACATGTCCCCCCCCCCTACCTGTATAATATTTATTTAATTGCCCTTAGACTAAAATGTTTTAATAATGTTTGTAAATTTGTTTATTAATAAAATATATACGTACTATAAAAAAAGGGTTTTTCTCTTCGTCGTTTATATTTCTCCTTCTTCTTGGTCATTTGGGTCGTTGACGTCAACGACGATTAGTGGTGGCAAATCATTTGGGTTCAACTTTTAATTATCCAGGCGTTCAAAGTCAGTGTTATATTTTCACAATATATTGTAACTTAATTTTTGTTAAATATCTTTGTGAAGTCAATGATACTATTATTATTCATATTGTAAAATTCACATTTTTCTATCTGACTATTTGAAGTAATGTCGCACACGATATTCTCATATGAAGAATAACTTTTGTAAAAGCCAAATAAAAATCAGTAGATTTATAATCATAACTACCATTGTTCTCAGAACGATGACATAGAAACCATATTTTCTTGATGTTTCTACAATTGAAACGTGCTCCAAAATCTTCTTCCGAAAAACAATTTAAATCCACGACGATACCAATTCCTTAGAAATAAACTGAAATAACGTTAAGGGTTTTTTTCCAATCATACCAGAGTAATTATTTTCCCATTATTCCCACTAATCATAGTGACAATTATAGCATAAATATCCTTTAGGGTGAGAGTCTATGAAACAAGCAATTGCTAATATACAGAATGAATTTTTAATTGTACCAGTTGATAAAGCTAGCAATAATTTTGCCATAATTTGTCGGAAACTCTATTGTGATATTTTATCAAAAGATTTACAAACAACGAATACATACGAAAAGGCTCATATAGAGGAGAATAGTTTAATATAAAATATAGAAGAAAGAATTTTGAAAATATTCAATATTAAAATAAATAATAAAAACTTTCCTTTCTTATATTGGACGGTAAAATTTCATAAGAATCCAGCAAAACCACGTTTTATTGCAGGGGCATTGAGGTGTCCAACCAGAATTGTGGCCACTGACCTATCTTTAATTTTAGGAGAAATTAGAAATAAATTTAATAAATTTTAAATTAAAATTTTTTCTAGCTTTAACCCATATTGGAGTGTTAATAACTCGTTACAAGTGATAGATTCTTTGACTAATGTTTGAGCTACAAGAGTCGATTCATTTGACTTTACTACTCTGTATACAAATTTGTCACTTAATTTAGTATTCGAAAAATTGAAAATGGTGATAAAAAAATCTTTTATTTTGTCTAATCTAGGATTTTTTAAAATTTATACTTTTAATAAAAAAAGCCCGATGGACGAGTTTCTTTAGAAGTACTATTAATTCAAGATGCTACAGCTTGGATATGGTATGTGATTTATTGGAAGGTTTTCTATTTAATACTTTTATAAAATTTAATGGTAACTTATATAAACAAACTGTTGGCATTCTTATCGGTGTGAATACGAGTCCATTCATAGCGGACTTGTTTTTAAGTCAATTAGAATACGAATATATGATAAATAAAAATAACCCAAGCAATGTAAAATATAACCTTTCAAGTAATAAAAGATATCTGGACGATCTCTTAGTAATAAATTGTGCTGAGTTTATTGAGATTTCCAAAAATATTTATCCACAAGAGTTAATTCTGGAGCCTAGCTATTGGACAGGACACTCTGGCAATCTCTCAGATTTAAATATTAATATTTCAAATAATAATAAATTAGTTTTTAAAATATATAATAAAACGAATGATTTTAATTTTGAAGTAATTAATTTTCCATTCCTTGAAAGTAATAATCATTCAAATATTACTTATTTAGCTTATTATTCCCAATTATTTAGGTATGCAAAAATTTGCAGTAATTACACAGATTTTAAAAATATATGTAAAAAGCTTAGCGAAAAACTGATCTTAAGAGATTTTTCTGCCAAAAAAATTAGTTGGTAATTTAAAAAATTTGGTTTTATGCATCATGAACTTTTAGGTAAATATACAAAAAATTATAAAGAAATACTGAATGATATTTTAATATAATTTCTCGTTTGCTTTTCTTTTTTGAAATTTTGAATTTGTAGACTGTTTTCAAACAAGCTTGAAGAACTTTAAATCCGTAATTGGCTCCGGATACCAATAAAAGACATTGTTTTATAACTCACATCTGGACCAGTCTTTATTTGTTCCAGAATGGTCTTTGCTCACTGACCTCTGGGATTTATTAAGAAAAGAATAAAACTCATTTTGTATATAATTTTGAATAGCTTTACTAGTATGCATGTATTTCACAAGTTTTACCTAACATAGGGATACCATAAGGATCTTATGGTAGAGGTTCCACTGTACCGGATAAAGAAAGTAAAGCCTTGAAACCCGTTAAGGCAGGTGGTATTTCTTCTGATGAGCCCTAATGGAAGGTACTATTTGGAAATATTTCGCTAGATTTAAGGTGCTTTTGCTTGTAAATTTACAACGACTTACATTTATTGATGACGACTTTGCATGGATTTGGACATTTCTATTTGGTTGATGGTTCGGTTATACTGTTTGGTCCTAGGTAGGTGGATAGATGAGTAAGGTCAAAACCTCGTTCAAGTGCACATTCGTCTCAATTGCTGGATTAGGATGACAGTCTTTTTATTTATCTTTTTTTTTTTTTGCCAAGTAATTACCTCTAAAACACTATAATCTGAATTTGCTATATTTTTTTCTGGGCTTTCTAAATTAGGCTTTTTCGTCCAAATACCATTTCAACTTGTCTAAAAGAACGGTGCATATAACTTTAATAAAATTAAAGCGGACTTGTAGGGGATTTTGAAAGGAACAACTTGACTTTTAATTATTGTTCTAATTTCAAAAATGACATTTTTATAAGTTTATTTGTTTCAACTAAAAGTTGTTACCATCAGTTTTATATTAGAAATTCCTGAACTGTTGCATATTTAGTTTCAATAGGCGGGCATAAATACCAGTCTTCAGGTAACAAACAGTCAGGGTTTCAACTTGTATCGGCTGGCATGATAAGTGAATGTTTCAGCATATTATGTAAATTGAAATGCTCTGTCAAATTAGGTTGCAGTCAAAGATTTTGAAAGAAGAGAAAGGCAATTAAAGAAGAACTACCCCTAGTTAGTTTAGAAAAGTGCTTTGTAGAATACAAGGGTACCGATAGAAAATTTTCCAGGGGGAGGGGGGCAAACGCCAAAATATCAGTTGTGGTTGGGTGACTTGGAATATATTTCAGGATTTTTTTTTTGTAGGAATAAGTTTATTTTTAAACACTTTTGGAAAAGAAAGCTCAAATAAAAAGAGCAACTAAATTGCCTGCAAAATTAAACAAAATACGCTATATTTTAAATCGCAAGGACTCTTGGCAAAAGGACCAATTTGTTTAATCAATAATATATTTAATATTTATGCATTTAAATAAAAATAAAATAAAACTCAAACCAAAATTACAGAAAGATTGCTTTCGTAGATTATAACAGTTTTAGACTTGCCTTTATACAATTTGCTGCACCTTAGAATACTTTACACAAGGAGGAGAGACACTCAAAAATCATCCTGCCTGTACAGATACCACGTTTTGATTTTATAAAAGCCTTGTAAAAAATGCCTCTTTCATAACAGGACAATTCTTCCCCTCGAACCTAAATCCGTTATATATTCATTCATACATCAAGAAAAAAAATAAAATATCGAAATAAAAACAAAATTTAAACTTACTATCCAGCTGTCAAATTGAACCTCTTTCTTTTTATTGTCCTATTCAACTAAAAAAATGAAAAAGTTCAGAAAAATTTTTGTCACAAGAGAATCTTATCAAATAGTTTGTGAAAAAAAAATGGAAGTAAAGAGTGACTTGGACCAATATTCACCAAAACTAAAGGTTCAGTTCTCGTGACAATTGCTACACCGGCAGCATTGGCTTTTTGCTAACTCTAAATATTTAGAATCCTTTCAGTTTATTGTTACCCACCCAAAATGAAAAATCTGATAAAATTAGCCTGAATATTTAAAAAAGGGACCCCACCCAAAAAAAGCCAGCGATCTTATTGAGAAGCTCTTTATTAGGTACATCATATCAGAGAAACATACAGTAGAGGTTTCAAGCTCAAATCTTCAAAATGTGGAATTTCGCATTTTTTTTCAAAAGATTCATCGTCAATGTATGTTTATTTGTTTTTTTTTGTCCAGGGGTGATTGTATCAAACCAAAGGTCCAAGATAATTGGGAAGGAGCTCACTCAAACATAAATTTAAAGCTCCTTTTTAAGTGACCATACAGATTGGACCAGGGGAAAGTTTTGTTTCTTGCTGTTTTAGGGCACAAACCTACAACTTTACCCCAAAGAGGATGAATTGGCAATCAATTTACAATTTTGGGACGCTAATTGATTTAAAAGTATGAATAACTATATTTTAGGCTTTCCAGTTGTAAAAGAAGCAATGCCACGCGGTGGCAGTACAGGATTGAACCATGTTGACTTGCTTTATTTGTATTGAAATTAGGCTACTTTTGGCGTTCTGTAATGGCGGACCAGCTATAATGAGGAGGGGGGATTCAATGTTTAGGTGCAGTAGGTTAGATTCCTAAAAAAAGTATATTTTAATGGACAAACTGCTTACTGTTCACGAGGCTTTACGATTGCTTATTAAACAAAAGTATTTTTAGTGCTTTGAATAATCTTATCTTTCCAATTACAAATTTCCTTTAAAATTTGGAATAAAGGCCAAACTCCACAGTAAAGAGTAAGGAGCTAAGGAGGAGACACCTCCCTTCATATAAAGAATAATCTTTTCAAATAGGTTTTAATTCTGTTTCTTGCTTTCAGTTGAATAGCTCTTTTTTTATTTAATTTCTGATTGTTTTCCAAATCATACCCAGGCCTAACCAAGAAATAATTTGAGGTACCTGTCCCTTACATCCCTAGTTAATTGCTTTTAAAATGTGTAAATCCATAATTGTACAAGCATTTGTACCGTCCTACGTTTAAATTTGCAATTTCAATTTTGGATAAAATTTGAATATAGGCTATTGAAAAAATTGGCGATGAAAAGTAATTTTGGTAAGAAGTCCTTGTTAATATTACTACAAAATAATTTTGGTTGGATGAGCAGAAGTATTATTATTTGTGTGGATGGAAATTCTGTAAGAATTTTGATCTTCTACATAACTGAAGCCATCACAACCTCTAAAATAGGATTTTCTTATCGGTAAATACATTACATAGATTTGTTTAAGTACGAAGTACGGACTCGAAAGACTCAACCAAACACTTATTCCAAATTCTTAGCTCTCCTTTAGGACCTTTTGTTCCAGTTTATTTACCCTAAATGTCTCAGGAAAATAATGTTTGCCAATTTCGGGCTTCCACAAATCGATGCAGCCCTGTTTTCCAAGTATTTCTCCTCGTTGATGTGTTTTTTCAGTAATTTTGACGCCAATCAGAGACAAAATTAAATTTGAGCTTAGAATGGGCGTCAAGAATAAATATACAAAATAGTTCTTGTTTTAGTTAGATCGCTTGTCCCTGTCAACATCCTCTGTAAAATTAGACCAGTAAGAAAAAACAAAATTTCACGGGTCAAGCTTCACATCCAACAAATCGACGAAACCAAGACTTCAGTAGTGAGGGTATTTCAGGTCCGCTGAGAGCCCTCCCCTGGATTCCGACGAGGGCCCTCTGACGTCACGGCACCCATGGCGAGATTCCCATGAGAACCCTGTTTCCAGCTGGCATGATTCCCACCCTCTGACGTCACAACACACCCTTGCCTTTGAACGGTCAGATAGGAAATTACTATGGTATTTTTAAAAATTAATAATAATCAGATACGGAAATTAACATGGTATTCCTATTGGAGCCCTCTGACGTAACGACACACACTCGCACTTTAACTAGCATGTGATTTTAAAGGGCCTGATAGGAGAGCTCCTAATACCTCTTACTTGTGCAATACGGTCCTTGTATCTAGTGGTTGGCTGCTAAGATTCCAACTACACACCCCTCCGGACTCCAATAACATCACATGACTTACCCCGTCTTAAACGGTCAGGTGTAATATGCTTGACATAATTTTATGTAACCTTGCGTCAGGAACCTATGGGGAATCCCCGTTTGTAACTTAAAGACAGTACACACCTTATGTGATGACACGTTATGACTGCGCATCCATCACTCTCACGTAATACTTTTTTGACATTTTGTTTTTAGACCGAAATGTTCAAAACATTTTTTCTTTCTTCTAACTTAATGACGGTGCACACTTTATGTAAGGTCAGCACACACTTTTATGTAATGACAGCACGCATCACTGTCACATAATGACTTTTTTCCTTTCAAAGCACTTCTTTTTTATTTTAGTTCTTTGTCCTCGCTAGGACGGTAAAGATCAATTCAGTTCCAGTGGGAAAGCGTTCTAAGCAATAAAACTAAACTCCTATTCCCAATATACTGCATTAGTGAAATACATTCAAGAAATAACCTATTCTCGTAACGTCACAAGGTACACCTCTGACTATTCCATGACATATCTGACAGGATTCCACGCTCATTTTGGATTTCTCCTGGCCAGGTGTAAAATAGATGATGCAAAACATGCAGTGGAAATATTTATTTTTAGACCAAATTGCTCTAAAGGAATTTCTAGTGATAAGGACTAAGGGATGCTTAAACTGTGTAAACACCTTGATCATGCTAAACAATAAATCTTACAAACTCAGACTTTGTAAATAAAAGTTTTATTATTTCAAACAAACTTACAAACAATATTAAGAACGCAGAAAAAAACAGTTAAAAAACGCGGCAAGCAAAAAATAAAACGGGAAATTAGGCTTATGGTAATATATGAAAATGAAGCGTATATTTTAGAAATTTGGGATCCTAGCATGCAATACCAGGGGATATGCTCGATATTAAATGCAAATTTAAGCCCTATATAAGCCCTATAAGAACTTTTTAACGAAAATGCATCATTTTTTAGTGGGATGTTATATTTCACACCATCGTGATACTACACCAGACCCACCCCCCTAATAACCATTTTCAGAAGGAAATATTGATATTAGAAGCAATTTTAAGACATATTAAGAGCTTTTGAGGAAATTTTTTGACCGTTTTATTTGAGCTAAACTTATGAATATTTTACAATATCCTGACAGTGCACCCCACCCTCACATCCAAGCAGTCATTTCTAGAGGGAAAATTAATATTAGAGTTAAATTTATGCCACATCAAGAGCTTTTTAACGAAAATGCATCGTTTCTTCGAGTGGGATGTTAGATTTCACCCCGTTGTAATATTAATCATATTACTCCATGCAATGCACGTGACTCTGGTAAACTATGAATGGCATACGACACCCTCTGGCAATCATTATTCCAAGGGCACTTAAAAAATACTTTCATTATAAAAATATGCTTTTAAATCCAATGATTTAATTTTTTAGCAATCCACCCTCAAAATAATAAAAATCGGTTATAAATTACAAATCTAGTTTAAATAACCTTTAAAACAAGACTCTGAATTCGTTCTAAAGCCCCCCTAGTAATCATCTCCAAAGGGCAGGATTGAGATAAGACGCAGATTCTTATGCATTGTTGAGGTATTTCTGGGAGCTTTTAACAAAATGCATCGTATCTTTGAGTGGCATGTTAGATGTCATACCATCGTGACAATATGCCTCCACCCCCTAGCAATCATTTCCTTGAGATCTTTTGATATCCGAGTTAAATTTAAGCCATATTAAGAGCTATTAACGAAAGCGCGTTTTCTTTGAGCTAAGCTTTTGAATATTCACACACCTTGACATTTTGCAAGCCAAACCTTTCATGATGATCCACAAGGCTTCCCCAAAACACCATGGCATTACGCATCTAACCCTAGCCATCCACGCCCCCCCCCCCCCCCCGACGTAGCAGTGACGCACTAGAATACTCCTGCAACATCATATTGATCAAAAGTCCTACTTTTATTAATTACGAACAGTTTCTTCTTTCATTAACCATGTTTTTATATTTTTTTACGCTCCTGTAACACCATATTGATAAAAACCTAATTTTATTAATTTTGAACAAGCTCTCTTTTCCTTAACATTTTTTTATATTTTCGTATAGTCCTGCAACATCTTATTAATCAAAAACCTTAATTTTGTTAATTTCGACCAATTTTTTCTTTCACTAACATTGTTTTTTTTTTACTTTTTCGTATACTCCTGCAACATCATCTTGGTTAAAAGGATTATTTATATTGACATTGAACAATTCCTTCTTTCGTTAACCATGTCTTTATGTCTTCCTACGCTCATGTAACATCATATTGATCAAAATGCTTAATTTTATTAATTTCGAACAACTACATTTGATGTCTCATTCACCTTTCCTTTACAAATTTGTATACTCCTGCAACATCATATCAATCAAAACATGTTATCTTGTTAATTTCGAAAAAGCTCTTCTTTCATTAACCCTGTTTTTTGCATTTTTGTACACTTCTGTAACACTATATCGAGCAAAAGGCTTTATTTATTTATGTCGAACAAGTTTTTCTGTTATTAACCATGGTTTTATATTTTCGTACGCCCCTTAAACATCATATTGATCAAAAGGTTTAATTTTATTGATTTCGATCAAGTTCTATTTATTGCTTCTTAACCTTGTTTTTACATTTTCGTATATTCCTGTAACACCATATTGAATAAAGCACTTAATTTTATTAATTTCGAATAAATACTTCTTTCATTAACCTTGATTTTTGTATATATTTTCGTATACACCTGCAACATTATCACAACCCCTGTGAGGGGTTGTGATATTGATCACAACCCCTGATTTTATTAATGTCGAAAAATTTCTTCTTTCATTAACCTTGTTTTTCACATTTTCGTACACTCCTGTAACACCATTTTGATTAAAACGGTTTATCTTATTGACATTGAATAATTTTTTCTTTCATTGACCTCGTTTTTCAGTTTCGTACACACCTGTAATACCCTATTGACCAAAATGCTTAATCTTATTAGTTTTGAACAACTTCATTTGATTGCTCACTGACCTTTCCTTTACATTTTTGTGTTTACTCATGCAACATCATATTGATCAAACCATTTTATCTTATTACTTTCCCACAAACTCTTCTTTGATTAACCCTGTTTTTTTAGCATTTTCGTATACTCAGGAATTATTATTTATTAAAGGAATATAATTATTTATTATAATTATAAAGGAATTATTATTAGGAATTGTTACTCAGGTATAAAAACGTCAGGAATTATTATTTGTCCAGGAACGCTAGCCTTTCTTAGCTCTAATGTTTCTTGGCGATAAGGCATAATCGCGTTTTGAGGAGGTAAAAGAAGACTAAAACTTATATTCTGTGCACGAGTCGGCTTTGTCTCTCCTTGCTTTATAAGAACGTCAGGGATTACGACTTTTCTTAGAAAGCCAGCCTTTCTTGGCCTTAATATTTCTTGGCAATAGGGCATAATCACGTTTTTAAGAGGTAAAAGAAGACTAAAACTTATATTCTGTTCACGAGTAAGCCTTATCTCTTCTTGCTTTGTAAAAACGTCAGAAATTATGATTTTTCCTGGATCACCAGCCTTTCTTAGCTTTAACATTTCTTGGCAATAAAGCATACTCGCGTTTTTTGTGGAGGTAAAGACAGACTAATATTTTTATTCTGTACATGGGTCGGCTTTCTCTGTTCTTGCTTTGTAAAAACGTCAGGAATTTTCATTTTCCCTGGTTCGCAAGCCTTTCTTGGCTTTAATATTTCTTAGCGAGAAGGCATAATCGCGTTTTGTGGTGGTAAAAGAAGACTGAAACTTATACTCTGTACACGAGTTGACTTTGTCTCTCCTTACTTTGTAAAAACGTCAGGAGTTATGATTTTTCTTGAAATGCCTGCTTTTCTAGGCTTTAATGTTTCTTGGTGATAAGGAACACTCGCGTTATGGGGAGGTAAAGAAAGACTAAAACTTATATTCTGTACTTGAGTCGGTTTAATCTATTCTTGCTTTGCAAAAACGTCACGAACTATGATTTTTCCTGGAACGCCCACCTTTTTTGGGTTCAATATTTCTTGGCGATAAGGTATAATCGTGTTTGAGGAGATAAAAGAAGACTAAAACGAATATTTTGTACAAGAGTTGGCTTTGTATTTTCTTGTTTTGTAAAAAAGTCAGGAATTATGATTTCTCCTGGAACGCCAACCTTTCTTGACTTTAATTTTTCATTAAGATAAGGTATAATCGCGTTTAGAGGAAGTAAAGGAAGGCTAAAACTTATATCCTTTATACGAGCCATTTTTCCTAATAGTAGCAAGTTTTCTGTCAAAGGTAAAAAAAATTCTTAGAAGTAACAAGTTTTCTGTTAATGGTAACAAGTTTTTTCTTAGAAATAGCAAGTTTTTCTTAAACACTAACAAATTTTTCCTAGAAGAAACAAGTTTTTACTTAATACTAACAAAATTTTCCGTAGAAGTAACATGATCTTCTTAACAGTAACATAATTTTTCTGTAACATAAAGTAACAGGTTTTTCTTAATAGTAACAAATTTTTCTAATAGTAGCAAGTTTTTCCGTCAATGATAGGAACTCGTTGTATGCTTATTATTGTTCATGAACATTGTGGTATGTTTTTTTCTCATCCTTAAATTTGTACATTGATTTTTTTTTCTCCTAGCGAAACTGAATTTGTTTATGGAACTTGTTGGAAGATGATTTTAGGCAGTGGACCTTGCTGAGGGCTGATTTTTTATTTGTGAAAGTTTTTTGTCTCTCCTCGCAAATCTTGTACGATGATTTGTCTTATCGTGAATCAGACTTTGTTCAAGGAACTAATTGCGTGCCAATTTTAGTTCATGGAACTTGTTTCACGTTGAAATATGAAAAATATGAATAAAGGTTAAAAATATAGGCTAGGTTACATTAAGTTAGGTTATATGACGCGTCACCTAACATAACCCAACCTAGCCTATATTTTTAACCTTTTTCATGGTTTTATTATGTTCTCGGGTTTAATAGATCCAGACATGAAAACATTCAACCTCGAGACTAGAGTGGCACTTCAATACCGTTTTTCACACACATCTGAGGGCCATTTCGACTAGGGATATGCTAGCCCTTGAGGGCATTAGAAAATTATTTACAATATTTAGTTCGGAATTTTCTCAAAGAAAAGAAGAAAAGTTTCAGTTTTCTTCTGAATTTTCTCAAGGAAGGAACCTGGAAATTTTCCTGGAACGCCCACCTTTTTGGGTTCAATATTTCTTGGCGATAAGGCATAATCGTGTTTGTGGAGACAAAAGAAGACTAAAACGAATATTTTGTACAAGAGTTGGCTTTGTATTTTCTTGTTTTGTAAAAAAACGTCAGGAATTAAGATTTCTCCTGGAACGCCAACCTTTCTTGACTTTAATTTTTCATTAAGATAAGGTATAATCGCGTTTAGAGGAAGTAAAGGAAGGCTAAAACTTATTTCTTTTATACGAGCCATTTTTCCTAATAGTAGCAAGTTTTCTGTCAAAGGTAAAAAAAAATTCTTAGAAGTAACAAGTTTTTTGTTAATGGTAACAAGTTTTTTCTTAGAAATAGCAAGTTTTTCTTAAACACTAACAAATTTTTCCTAGAAGAAACAAGTTTTTACTTAATACTAACAAAATTTTCCGTAGAAGTAACATGATCTTCTTAACAGTAACATAATTTTTCTGTAACATAAAGTAACAGGTTTTTCTTAATAGTAATAACTTTTTCTAATAATAGCAAGTTTTTCCGTCAATGATAGGAACTCATTGTATGCTTATTATTGTTCATGAACATTGTGGTATGTTTTTTCTCATCCTTAAATTTTTACATTGATTTTTTCTTCTAGCGAAACTGAATTTGTTTATGGAACTTGTTGGAAGATGATTTTAGGCAGTGGAACTTGCTGAGGGCTGATTTTTTATTTGTGAAATTTTTTTGTCTCTCCTCGCAAATCTTGTACGATGATTTGTCTTATCGTGAATCAGACTTTGTTCAAGGAACTAATTGCGTTCCAATTTTAGTTCATGGAACTTGTTTCACGCTGAAATATGAAAAATATGAATTAAGGTTAAAAATATAGGCTAGGTTACATTAAGTTAGGTTATATGACGCGTCACCTAACATAACCCAACCTAGCCTATATTTTTAACCTTTTTCATGGTTTTATTATGTTCTCGGGTTTAATAGATCCAGACATGAAAACATTCAACCTCGAGACTAGAGTGGCACTGCGATACCGTTTTTTACAAACATCTGAGGGCCATTTCGACTAGGGATATGCTAGCCCTTGAGGGCATTAGAAAATTATTTACAATATTTAGTTCGGAATTTTCTCAAAGAAAAGAAGAAAAGTTTCAGTTTTCTTCTGAATTTTCTCAAGGAAGAGAAAAAGTTACACTTCAACTCCCAATTTGTCAAATGAATAGAAAAATTTCCATTTTAGTTCCGAGTTTTCTCCAAGAAGTGAAGAAAAGTTCAAGCTCTCTTCTGAATATTTCCATAGAAGAGAAAAAAGTTACACTTCGGTTTTGAATTTTTTCAAAGATATACTCCGGCTCTGAGATTCATCAAGGAAGAGAAAAAATTTCAAGTTCTCTTCAGAATTTTTCCAAATAAGATAAAACAACTAGACATCAGTTCTGGGTCTCCCCGAAGAATAAAAAAAGTCTACTTGAGTTCTGAATTTTCTCGATGAAGAGAAAAAATTTCAAGTTTTGTTCTGATTTTTTTTTGTTGAAGATAGAAAGAGTTATACCTCGATTATGGATTTTTTTTTTCCAAGGAAGAGTGAAAGTTCCACTTTAACTGTGTTTTTTCAAAGAAGTCATGAAAATTTCAAGCTATCATCTGAATTTTTCCATAGAAGAGAAAAAAAGTTGCACTTCAATTCTGAATTTTTTCCAAAGAAGAGAGAAAGTTACACTTTAATTCTGAGCTTCCTCAAAGAAGAAAATAGTTCCACCTAAGTTCTGAATTTTCTCAAAGATGAGAAAAAACTTCCATCATTAGGAAAAATTAAATATCAATGTACGAGTTTCATGAGGAGAAAAATCATTATGCAACAAGTTTCGCAAACTGAAAATCAGCATGTAATGAGTTTCATGAGTAAGACCAGTTTCACAATGAAAAACAAGAATCACTGTACAATTTCAAGAAGACAGAATTCCACGTGTAACACGTTTCAAGAGAATAAAAACCAATTTACAAGTTTCACGAAAAGAAAATCAAGGTGAAACAATTTCCACGAACTAAAATTGGCACGTAATTAGTTCATTGAACGAAATATAATTCAAGATAAGAACAATCATTGCACAAGTTTTGCAAGGAGAGAAAAAAAATTTACGAATACAAAAATCAGAACTAAGCCAGATCCAGAACCTAAAATGATCATGAAACAAAATATATAAGCAAATTCAGTTTCGCGAGAAGAAGAAAGTTAATGCACAAGTTTAACGATGAGAAGAAAAGAACATGCTACAACGTTCATGAACAATAATAAGCGTGCAATGAGTTCCTATCATTGACAGAAAACTTGCTACTATTAGAAAAATTGGTAACTATTAAGAAAAACCTGTTACTTCTAAGAAAACTCATGTTACTATTGAGAAGAACATGTTACTTCTGAAAAACTTAATTTTAGTTTTAAGTAAAACTTTTGTTAGCATTAACAAAACTTGTTACTTCTAGGAAAAAATTTGTTAGTGTTAAGAAAAATTTACTACTTCTAAGAAAAACTTGTTACCATTAACAGAAAACTTAATAATTCTAAAAAAATTATTAGCTTTGAAAGAAAACTTGCTACTATTAGAAAAAAGGCTCGTATAAAGAATAAAAGCTTGAGCCTTATTTTACATCCACATAACGGGATTATGCCATACGTTCAAGAACTATTAAAGTCAAGAAAGGTTGACGTTCTAGGAAAAATCATGATTCCTGAAGATTTTTATAAAGCAAGAAGAGACAAACCCAACTCGTATAAAAATATAAGTTTTAACCTTCCCTTACCCCACAAAACGCGATTATGCCTATCACCAAAAAATATTAAAGCTAAGAAAGGCTGGTGTTTCAGAAAAAATCATAATTCCTGACGTTCTTAAGACGCAAGAAGAGACAAAGCCGATCCGTGTAAAAAATACAAGTTAAATTGTTATTTTACTTCTACAAAATGCGATTATGCATTATCAATGAAGTTGTTCAAAATTAATAAAATTAAATGTTTTGATCAATGTGTTGTTACAGGAGCGTAGGAAAATGTGAAAAAAAGGTTAATGAAAGGAGAAATTGCTCGAGATTAATAAAATTGAGCGTTTTAGTCAATATGGTGTTAGAGGAATTTACGAAAATGTAAAAAACCAGGTTAAGGATAAAAAAAAAATATGGTCGAAATCAATGAAATTAAAGCTTTTGATCAATATGATGTTTAAGGGGCGTACGAAAAATATAAAAACTCGGTTAATGACAGAAGAACTTATTCAACATAAATAATTGAAGCCTTTTGATCGGTAAGGTGTTACATAAGTGTACGAAAATGCAAAAAACACAGCTATGAAAGAAGAGCTTGTTCGAAACTATTAAGATACAACATTTTGATAAATATGATGTTGCAGGAGTATACAAAAACTGAAAAGGAAAGGTAAATGAGCAATCAGATGTAGTTGTTCAAAATTAATAAAATTAAGCGTTTTGATCAATATGGTGTTACAGGAGCGTTGGAAAGTATAAAGACATGGTTAATGAATTTAGAAATTGTTCAATATAAATAAAATTAATCTTTCTGATAAATAAGATGTTGCAGGAGTATACGAAAATGTGAAAAATACAAAGCTAATGAAAGAAAAAATTGGACGAAATTAATAAAATTAGCATTTTTGATTAATAAGATGTTGCAGGAGTATACAAAAATAAAAACAAATGCAAGGTTAATGAAAGAAAAATTTGTTTGAAATTAATAAAATTAAGCGTTTTAATCAATATGGTGTTACAGGAATTTACGAGAATGTAAAAAACCAGGTTTTTTTAAAAACCAAATTTACGAAAATGTAAAAAAAAATGAAAATGGCGTACGAAAATATAAAAATACGGTTGATGACAGAAGAACTTGTTCGGCATAAATAAACAAAGCATTTTGATACATATGGTGTTACAAAAGTGTACGAAAATGCAAAAAACAGGGTTAATGAAAGAAGACCTTTTTGGAAATTAATAAGATAAAATGTTTTGATCAATATGATGTTGCAGGAGTATGCAAAACATGTAAAGTAAAAGTGAATTAGCAATCAAATGTAGTTGTTCGAAATTAAAAAATTAAGCGTTTTGATCAATATGGTGTTACAGGAGCGTAGGAAAATATAAAGACATGGTTAATGAAAGAAGAAATTGTTCAATATCAATAAAATTAATCTTTTTGATAAATAAGATGTTGCAGGAGTATATGAAAATGTAAAAAATACAAAGCTAATGAAAGAAAAAATTGGACAAAATTAATAAAATTAGGGTTTTTGATTAATAAGATGTTGCTGGTCTAATATACAAAATATACAAAAAATGTTACATAATCTTAGCCCAAAGAAAACATGGCACTTTCGGTAATAGCTCTTAACATGGCTTAAATTTAAATCTAAGATCAACGTACCCTCTGGAAATGATAGCTATGGGGGCATATTGTTACGATGGTGTGAAATCTAAGCATTCTCGCTAAAGATTAATACCTCAACAATGCCTAAGAATTTGTGTCTAATATCAATCCTGCCCTGTGAAAATTATCGCTTGGGGGAAGGGAGCTGTAGAACTCCAACTTCAGAGTCCTTTTTTAAAGGTTCTTTTAACTAGATTTGTACCATATTGAGGTTCTTTTTGAGGCTGTTTTAAAGGCCCTTTTACTAGATTTTTACCATTTTGAGGGTGGATTGCAAAAACATGAATCATTGGATTTAAAAGCATATTTTTATAATATAAATATCTGTAAATACCCTTAAAATAATGAGAGTGCCAGAGGGTGCCGTATGCCATTCATAGTTTACCAGAGTTCCGTATATTGCCTTGGAGTAATATGGTTTTACACCTTAAAAGTTAGGATAGGGTGTATTGTCACAGTGGTATGAAATCTAACATCCTACTCAAAGAAACGATGCATTTTGGTTAAAAAAATTTTTAATAGGGCTTAAATTTGGATCTAATATCAGGCATATCCCCTTGTATTTCATGCTAGGATCCCCGACTTTCTATAATACATGCCTGTCTTTGCATATATTACGATCTGCCTTTTTTCACGTTTTATTTTTGTTTGTCGCATTTTTTTTACTGTTTTTTTTCTGTGTTTTATTATTTTTTGTAAATTAATACTTTTTGTTTTTAATATTTTTTTAAAATTTCTTTTAAATATTAGTGTGTCCTGACCGCTAGAAACAAGGACAGTATTGCACAGGTGCGAGAGATTTGGAGCTCCCCTATCTTGCCCTTTAAATTCCCAAGCTAGTTAAAATGCGAGGGTGATTCATGACGTCAGAGGGTTCCCGTACGAATTCCATGTTAATTTTCCTATCTGACCATTTAAAATCCCATGTTGATTTTCTGTTTAAAGGCGAGGGTATGTCGTGATGTCAGAGGGCGGGAATCTTGCCAGCTGGAAACAGGGCTCTCATGGGAACCTTGCCAAGGATGGCGTGACGTGGTCCTCAACAGAATCCCAGGGAGGGCTCTCATCGGACCTAAAATGCCTCTACTACTTACTTCATCGAGGTCCATCCAGACCTGTGTACATGCACTTAAAGTTTCAAAACTAAGAGAGACACAAGAAATCTTAGACCCTTTTTTGTCATCGAGAATCGATACTGGCGAAAATAGTTTGAAACACTTGTCTCCAAAGCTGAGGACCCAAGGAAGGTCTATATTTTGGTCAATTTTGGAGGTCAATTTTGGAGGGGAAACAAAAATACTCAGAATCGAAGATAATTTCCATTCGTCTTAGTTTTTTTTAAAGATGCTCCTTATTTCTAGTTGAAAATGCTTATTTTTTAATTTAATTGGGAATGAAAAGTCAAAGTCTAACATAAAGAACAAGGTATTTTGGAGGGGTAGCTAACTTCATATACGGGAAAATTACCATTCGTCTTAGTTTTTAACGATGCTCCTTATTTCTAGTTGAAAATGCTTATTTTTTAATTTAATTGGGAATGAAAAGTCAAACTCTAACATAAAGAACAAGTTATTTTGGAGGGGGTAGCTAACTTCATATACGGGATAATTTCCATTCGTCTTAGTTTTTAACGATGCTCCTTATTTCTAGTTGAAAATGCTTATTTTTTAATTTAATTGGGAATGAAAAGTCAAAGTCTAACATAAAGAACAAGGTATTTCGGAGGGGGTAGCTAACTTCATATACGGGATAATTTCCATTCGTCTTAGTTTTTAACGATGCTCCTTATTTCTAGTTGAAAATGCTTTTTTTTCAATTTAATTGGGAATGAAAAGTCAAAGTCTAACATGAAGAACAAGGTATTTCGGAGGGGGTAGCTAACTTCCTATACGGAATAATTTCCATTCGTCTTAGTTTTTAACGCTGCTCCTTATTTCTAGTTGAAAATGCTTATTTTTTAATTCAATTGGGAATGAAAAGTCAAAGTCTAACATAAAGAACAAGGTATTTCGGAGGGGATAGCTAACTTCATATACGAGATAATTTCCATTTTTCGAAGTTCATTTTGAATTTCTGTCGTGAAATGCAAGAGTTGGAATATTTCAGTAGTGTTTTGTTGTGCTGTACCTTGTCACAGTTACATTCTGTTGATTTTCATAGTTCATTTTGAATTTCATTCATTGAAATGCAAGAGTTGGAATATTTCAGTAGTGTTTTGTTGTGCTTTACCTTGTCACAGTTACATTCTCTTAATTTTTCAAAGTTCATTTTGAATTTCTTTCGTGAAAAGCAAGAATTGGAATATTTCAGTAGTGCCTTGTCGAGGTTTACCTTGTGACAGCTACATTCTCTTGATTTTTCAAAGTTCATTTTGAATTTCTGTCGTGAAATACAAGAGTTGGAATATTTCAGTAGTGTTTTGTTGTGCTTTAACTTGTCACAGTTACATTCTGTTGATTTTCATAGTTCATTTTGAATTTCTTTCATTGAAATGCAAGAGTTGGAATATTTCAGTAGTGTTTTGTTGTGCTTTACCTTGTCACAGTTACATTCTGTTGATTTTCATAGTTCATTTTGAATTTATTTCACTGAAATGCAAGAGTTGGAATATTTCAGTAGTGTTTTGTTGTGCTTTACCTTGTCACAGTTACATTCTCTCAATTTTTCAAAGTTTATTTTGAATTTCTTTCGTGAAATGAAAGAGTTGGAATATTTCAGAAGTGACTTGTTGTGCTTTACCTTGTCACAGTTACATTCTCTTGATTTTTCGAAGTTCATTTTGAATTTCTGTCGTGAAATGCAAGAGTTGGAATATTTCAGCAGTGTTTTGTTGTGCTTTAACTTGTCACAGTTACATTCTGTTGATTTTCATAGTTCATTTTGAATTTCTTTCATTAAAATGCAAGAGTTGGAATATTTCAGTAGTGTTTTCTTGTGCTTTACCTTGTCACAGTTACATTCTCTTAATTTTTCAAAGTTCATTTTGAATTTCTTTCGTGAAATGCAAGAATTGGAATATTTCAGAAGTGTCTTGTCGTGGTTTACCTTGTCACAGCTACATTCTCATGATTTTTCAAAGTTCATTTTGGATTTCTTTCGTTAAAATGCAAGAGTTGGAATATTTCAGTAGTGACTTGTTGTGCTTTACCTTGTCACAGTTACATTCTCTTAATTTTTCAAAGTTCATTTTGAATTTCTTTCGTGAAATGCAAGAATTGAAATATTTCCGTAGTGTCTTGTCGTAGTTTACCTTGTCACAGCTACATTCTCATGATTTTTCAAAGCTCATTTTGAATTTCTGTCGTGAAATGCAAGTCTTGGAATATTTCAGTAGTGACTTGTTGCACTTTACCTTGTCACAGTTACATTCTCTTTATTTTTCGAAGTTCATTTTGAATTTCTGTCGTGAAATGCAAAAGTTGGAATATTTCAGTAGTGTTTTGTTGTGCTTTACCTTGTCACAGTTACATTCTCTTAATTTTTCAAAGTTCATTTTGAATTTCTTTCGTGAAATGCAAGAATTGGAATATCGTTTCTTCAACTGAAAGTAAGGAGCAACATCAAAACTTAAAAACGGACAGAAAATAGAGGCTGTTAAAAGCATATTGAGCCTGTTCATGAGACACCAATAAAAATTGTGTATGATACAAAATGGAATAATGATTATTCTACTGATTACGAACTAAGAGAAGACAATAACTCCATTATCAAGAGAGAACATGGTGAACTATTTTATGGAACAGATTAAAATTTCCAAAGTCAATCATTGATATTAATAATGTATAATAATATATTTTTGTATTAATATTCTACATAGCATTATTTCATTAAAAATATTACATTGTTATGTGTTCATTATTTTTTAGAGTAAGCTAGCATATCAAGCGTTTAGAATGTCCATTAAAACATCAGAGATGTTTTCACGTAAACATCAGGTTACGTGCATGCACGTAACCTCGTCTAAATTAACCTTAAAAAATGAAATAAAGCTATGTCGACTTTGCATATTTTATTCAACATATCCAACAATTGATGCAGAAAAAGCATAGAGTTTGTTACTTACTTACTTACCTACTTACAATTTTTTCATAATGACATAATGACATATCCAACAACGAATGTTGATAAAGAATTTATTCATTCTGATACCTAGATTTTGTCAATGTTACCTCATGTCTCTGACAATAGATGTATGCAAATTCCTTTTCTCAAATCTCCGATGTTTTAATATACATTCTAAACTGTTGATATGCTAGCTTACACTAAAAATAATGAAAATATAACAATGTAATGCATAATATATTTTTAATGAAATAATGCTATGTAGAATATTAACACAAAATTATATTATGACACATAGTCATACACACATTCACTCTTAAACATCCAGAAATAATGGTCCCATGATATGATATAGTTTTTATCATATCTAATGCATTTATCTTGATCAGGTATGACCTTAGGTATCCAGTGCGTGAAGAACCTGACCTCGTCTTCAGGACGATGATAAAACCCTTCAAATTTAGGACTCTTAAATTCTTCTAAATTGAAAAGTGGAATCCTAGGGTAACACTTTTGAATTAAAACTTTATCTGTAGCTACATTACCCTTTACATACAGTGCTTCAACCCCGAAAAAGCTGCAAATTTCACTGACTTCCTCCTGAACATTTCTCAGTTCCTGACCACTATTATTAAGTGGTGTAATCACTCTATCGTAGAATCCCAGTCTGTTTATACGATGTAATGTAGTACTCCACAAGCTTTTATCATACTCATACATGTTGTAGTTCACTATCCAATGATAACAGTCAATTTCTTCAAGTTTCATTGACAATAATAAAAATGTACATTCAAATATAACACCGCAAGATGATTTTTTCAAACCGATAAATTCTGTGTCATAGAGTCCTATCATCTTGGAAGTTATTAATGTACTTGTTAAGAAGAGAAATACATCATCAAACTTTTATACCTTCGCTCAAGGTGGACTGGAGTTATGGCTAAGGGGGATGACTCCTAAAAGCATCTGAATTCATTTTGGGGAGGAGTCATAAAACCCTTAGAATTCATTGCGGGGAGGAGTCATAGAACTCTCGGTATCTCTTGCATGCAAATGAAGTCTGGAAATTACATTTTCTTTTTTTATGATTTCTATATTGTGTATCCAAAAGGTGAATTCAAGAAAGATATTTTGTCATTTTAAGATACGTACAAAAGAAAAAGATAAAAAATAAATAAAGTTGAATAATTACGAAGTCTAAACAAAATAGTTTGTTTTATGAAAAAAAATTTATTGAATTAGAACCATCAGTCCTCATCATTATGAGTATTCAAAACTGGACTTAAGTTTCACATTTGAACCAGAGAATTGTATTTTCCATAATTTTCTTACAAGAAACTAGAGTTTACGGTCAAAAACCCCTTTTTAGCTCAGATTTTATGGAAATAGTTTTATTTTTCGATCCAAAAATAGACAAGTTTCACATTTGCACCAGAAAATTGTATTTTTTATAATTTTCTTGCAAAAAACCAGAGTTTTCGGTCAAAAACCCTTAATAGCTCAGATTTTACGGAAATAGTGGGTCTGACAATAGATGTACGCAAATTCCTTTTCTTACATCTCTGACGTTTTAATGGACATTCTAAACGCTTGATATGCTAGCTTACTCTAAAAATAATGAACACATAACAATGTAATATTTTTAATGAAATAATGCTATGTAGAATATTAATACAAAAATATATTATGATACATTATTGATATCAATGATTAACTTTGGACATTTTGAATCTGTTCCATAAAATAGTTCACCATGTTCTCTCTTGATCATGGAGTTATTGTCTTCTCTTAGTTCGTAATCAGTAGAATAATCATTATTCCATTTTTAATCATACCCAATTTTTACTGGTGTCTCATGAACAGGCTCAATATGCTTTCAACAGCCTCTATTTTCTGTCCGTTTTTAAGTTTTGATGTTGCTCCTTACTTTCAGTTGAAGAAACGATATTCCAATTCTTGCATTTCACGAAAGAAGTTCAAAATGAACTTTGAAAAATTAAGAGAATGTAACTGTGACAAGGTAAAGCACAACAAAACACTACTGAAATATTCCAACTCTTGCATTTCAATGAAAGAAATTCAAAATGAACTATGAAATTCAACAGAATGTAACTGTGACAAGGTAAAGCACAACAAAACACTACTGAAATATTCCAACTCTTGCATTTAATGACAGAAATTCAAAATGAACTTCGAAAAATAAAGAGAATGTAACTGTGACAAGGTAAAGCGCAACAAGTCACTACTGAAATATTCCAACTCTTGCATTTCACGACAGAAATTCAAAATGAACTTTGAAAAATCATGAGAATGTAGCTGTGACAAGGTAAACCACGAAGAGACACTACTGAAATATTCCAATTATTGCATTTCACGAAAGAATTCAAAATGAACTTTGAAAAATTAAGAGAATGTAACTGTGACAAGGTAAAGCACAACAAAACACTACTGAAATATTCCAACTCTTGCATTTCAATGAGAGAAATTCAAAATGAACTATGAAAATCAACAGAATGTAACTGTGACAAAGTAAAGCACAACAAAACACTACTGAAATATTCCAACTCTTGCATTTCACGACAGAAATTCAAAATGAACTTCGAAAAATCAAGAGAATGTAACTATGACAAGGTAAAGCACAACAAGTCACTACTGAAATATTCCAACTCTTGCATTTCAGCGAAAGAAATCCAAAATGAACTATGAAAAATTATGAGAATGTAGCTGTGACAAGGTAAACCACGACAAGACACTACTGAAATATTCCAATTCTTGCATTTCACGAAAGAAATTCAAAATTAACTTTTAAAAATTAAGATAATTTATCTGTGACAAGGTAAAGCAAAACAAAACACTCCTGAAATATTACAACTCTTGCATTTAAATGATATATATTCAAAATGAATTATGAAAATCAACAGACTGTAACTGTGACAAGGTAAAGCACAACAAAACACTACTGAAATATTCCAACTCTTGCATTTCATGACACAAATTCAAAATGAACTTCGAAAAATCAAGAGAATGTAACTGTGACAAGGTAAAGCGCAACAAGTCACAACTGAAATATTCCAACTCTTGCATTTCACGACAGAAATTCAAAATGAACTTTGAAAAATCATGAGAATGTAGCTGTGACAAGGTAAACCATGAAGAGACACTACTGAAATATTCCAATTCTTGCATTTCACGAAAGAATTCAAAATGAACTTTGAAAAATTAAGAGAATGTAACTGTGACAAGGTAAAGCACAACAAAACACTACTGAAATATTCCAACTCTTGCATTTCAATGAGAGAAATTCAAAATGAACTATGAAAATCAACAGAATGTAACTGTGACAAAGTAAAGCACAACAAAACACTACTGAAATATTCCAACTCTTGCATTTCACGACAGAAATTCAAAATGAACTTCGAAAAATCAAGAGAATGTAACTATGACAAGGTAAAGCACAACAAGTCACTACTGAAATATTCCAACTCTTGCATTTCAACGAAATAAATCCAAAATGAACTTTAAAAAATCATGAGAATTTAGCTGTGACAAGGTAAGCCACGACAAGACACTACTGAAATATTCCAATTCTTGCATTTCACGAAATAAATTCAAAGTGAACTTTCAAATATTAAGAGAATGTAACTGTGACAAGGTAAAGCACAACAAAACACTACTGAAATATTCCAACTCTTGCATTTCAATGAAAAAAATTCAAAATGAGCTATTAAAATCAACAAAAAGTAACTGTGACAATGTAAAGCACAACAAAACACTACTGAAATATTCCAACTCTTGCATTTCACGACAGAAATTCAAAATGAACTTCGAAAAATAAAGATAATGTAACTGTGACAATGTAAAGCACAACAAGACACTACTGAAATATTCCAACTCTTGCATTTCACGACAGAAATTCAAAATGAAATTTGAAAATTCATGAGAATGTAACTGTGACAAGATAAAGCACGACAAGACACTACTGAAATATTCCAATTCTTGCATTTCACGAAAGAAATTCAAAATGAACTTTGAAAAATTAAGAGAATGTAACTGTGACAAGGTAAAGCACAACAAAACACTACTGAAATATTCCAACTCTTGCATTTCAATGAAAGAAATTCAAAATGAACTATGAAAATTAACAGAATGTAACTGTGACAAGGTAAAGCACAATAAAGCACTACTGAAATATTCCAACTCTTGCATTTCAATGAAAGAAATTCAAAATGAACTATGAAAATCAACAGAATGTAACTGTGACATGGTAAAGCACAACAAAACACTACTGAAATATTCCAACTCTTGCATTTCACGACAGAAATTCAAAATGAACTTTGAAAAATTAAGAGAATGTAACTGTGACAAGGTAAAGCACAACAAGTCACTACTGAAATATTCCAACTCTTGCATTTCACGACAGAAATTCAAAATGAACTTTGAAAAATCATGAGAATGTAGCTGTGACAAGGTAAACCACGACAAGGCACTACTAAAATATTCCAATTCTTGCATTTCACGAAAGAAATTCAAAATGAACTTGGAAAGATTAAGAGAATGTAACTGTGACAAGGTAAAGCACAACAAAACACTACTGAAATATTCCAACTCTTCCATTTCAATGAAAGAAATTCAAAATGAACTTTGAAAATCAACAGAATGTAACTGTGACAAGGTAAAGCACAACAAAACACTACTGAAATATTCCAACTCTTGCATTTCGGGACAGAACTTCAAAATGAACTTCGAAAAATGGAAATTATCTCGTATATGAAGTTAGCTACCCCCTCCGAAATTCGTTGTTCTTTATGTTAGACTTTGACTTTTCATTCCCAATTAAATTAAAAAATAAGCATTTTCAACTAGAAATAAGGAGCATCGTTAAAAACTAAGACGATGGAAATTATTCCGTATATGAAGTTAGCTACTCCCTCCGAAATACCTTGTTCTTTATGTTAGACTTTGACTTTTCATTCCCAATTAAATTAAAAAATAAACATTTTCAACTTGAAATAAGGAGCATCGTTAAAAACTAAGACGAATGGAAATTATCCCGTATATGAAGTTAGCTACCCCCTCCGAAATACCTTGTTCTTTATGTTAGAGTTTTACTTTTCATTCCAAATTAAATTAAAAAATAAGAATTTTAAACTAGAAATATGGAGCATCGTTAAAAACTAAGACGAATGGAAATTATCCCGTATATGAAGTTAGCTACCCCCTCCGAAATACCTTGTTCTTTATGTTAGAGTTTGACTTTTTATTCCCAATTAAATTAAAAAATAAGCATTTTCAACTAGAAATAAGAAGCATCGTTAAAAACTAAGACGAATGGAAATTATCCCGTATATGAAGTTAGCTACCCCCTCAAAAATACCTTGTTCTTTATGTTAGAGTTTGACTTTTCATTCCCAATTATATTATAAAATAAGCATTTTCAACTAGAAATAAGGAGCATCGTTAAAAAAAACTAAGACGAATAGAAATTATCTTCGATTCTGAGCATTTTTGTTTCCCCTCCCAAATTGACCCCCCCTCCCCTGCGCTCAGAAATGGGGGGAGGAGGGGCCTCTGAGCCTTGCCCTTGAGGAAGATCCCGTTTATTTTCGATTGTGAGTATTTTTGGTTTTCCCTTCAAAATTGACCCCCCTCCCCTGCCCTCAGAAATGGGGGAAGGAGGGGCCTCTGAGCCTTCCCCTTGAGGCAGATCCCATTTTTTTTTGATTCTGAGTATTTTTGATTTTCCCTCCAAAATTGACCCCTCCTCCCCTGCCGTCAGAAATGGGGGAACGAAGGGCCTCTGAGTCTTCCCCTTGAGTCAGATCCCGTTTATTTTCGATTCCGAGTATTTTTGGTTTTCCCTCCAAAATTGACCGCCCCCCCCCCTCCTCCCCTGCCCTCAGAAATGGGGGAACGAAGGGCCTCTGAGCCTACCCCTTGAGGCAGATCCCATTTAATTTCGATTCTGAGTATTTTTGGTTTTCCCTCAAAAATTCAAAAAAGTTGAAAAAATATATCATGTTAAAAAAACAAATGGGGAGGGGGGGGGCAAAAAATTGTAGGGACAAGAAATCCTGCGTGGTATGGGGCAAGGGACATTTGAAGGGTTGATGTCTCTGCTGGTTAGGGTCGTTGGGGCTTATTATAATTGTTTGATCGTTATCACAAAAACCTTACAACATTATTTTCAAGCAAAAATATTTTATTCAGAGATTTAATTTTAAAAAATTATCCAATCACTAATTAGAATCAATCACACTCCTATTATTCAAAACATTAATTAATATCGTTCATAGTGTCCAATTTGCGAATTCCTTATCCCTTTTTGCAAAAATGTCAATCAAAACAATTCCTAAATACGCAATTTGACAATCTCTAGTTTTTGATTTAAAAAAAAAACAGCGGGGAATCCCCGTTCGTAATTACTAATCACCTTAACCCTTTTATCCATCGTCAAGTACATGCTCCAAAAATATTTTATTCAGAGATTTCATGTTAAAAAATTATCCAATCACTATTTACCCCTTTTTTGCACATGTCAATCAATGAATTCCGATTGTAAAAGCGTGTTTAATCATGTTGCATAAGTACATGCTCTGAAAAGGTGCCAAGGAACGTAATCTCCCCAAACATCTCAAACTGTTTCCATGTGCAATTGGTCTGGTAATCTGCCTTGGAAAGCTGCCAGGGATCGTAAAGTGGGCACATTCAATAGATACTTACTACTCACATTGTCCGATGACAAAAAGTGACCTTTTTTGCAATAAAAAACAATGAGGCTTTGTCCGATGACAGGAAAAAGTGAGGACAATTTTTATATTCGCAGAGAAGAACAATGACAATTTTTAAGAAGGTAGAAAACATTGCACTTTTTTGGATTAACATAAATAGTAACATAATAAATTAAAATAAACGGCAAAATATTCTGCGGAAAATAGTCTTGACACCATACAGATTACCCTTGAAAAATACATTGGCTAAAGTTACCGAATAGACTCGCTTCCTCCAAGTTCAAAAAGCTGAACACCGTATTTTCAGAAGAAATTAAGCCCTCTTCGGGCCCTGTTTTGGGGTTTTGAGGGATTAGAATTTCTTAAGTTTGAAACTAATGCCCAAGGGTGCAATATCGTTTTAATTCATTGGAAAAAATGCTAAGTGGAGGAGCAGTAAGGATTGTCTAATCGCTTAGTAGGGGTTGTCTGTCGGAGGAGCAGCAGGGGTTATCAAATAGAGAAGGCTTTTACTTGCCTTTAAATAGCCAAACGCGACTACTTATAGTTATTTTTAGGGGTTTTTAATCCTGAGTACCTTTTCAGGGCTTATTCATTAAAGGCATTTCCATTGCTGAAGATAGATTAGGTGCAAGCTATTAAACATTTATTACATACATGGTTCTAACCAGCTACGAATCTTAATCTCAGCTGGCAATGGGTGTTCATTACAAAAACATTATTCATCTGCATTGAATAATACAACGACTAAAATAATAAATTGTAGTTTCAACTGCTACCTGTTACAAATATATGCATTAATTCCGTCATGATTAACCATAGGTTATCTCACAACAACAATATTCATGTTTTTTGTAGCGTCTTAAGAAAGACCTTTAAAACGCTTTTAAACAAAGACGCCATTTAGTAATGAGCCTCATCCTTGCCTAGTTTAGAGAAGTAGCAAAACTATTGTTGCAAAAAAAAAAAAAAAAAAAAAAAAATGTTGTTTTGAGAGAGAATAGAACGATGAGAGAATAAATGGTCCAATATTTCATAGCTTTCCCGTAAGAGGAAAATGTGGTACAGGGTTGCCACCGTCAGTAGGATTTTACTAGATCTAGTAAAAAAACATCAAATCTAGTAAATTTAGAGGATCTAGTTAATTTCCCAAAATCTAGTAAAAAGTCATGATTTATAGTAAACAAAACTTTTTTTTTCCATGAATTCAGGAAAAAAATTATCGTAAGCATATGACAATTTAAAATTTTTGCTTGTCTGTTTTACAATTTACAATTTTGCTTGTCTGTCTCAGAGACAGACACGCAGTCACCTATTTTCATAAACAGACACTTCACTTCCGGCGTCTAAAGCTTGACAAAATCAGCTTTCTGTGTATCAAATCTTACCAACTAAAAATGAAGCTATAATGACACTTGGATTTGTCATGATTGGGAATCTATTGGAATCAAAACAAAAGCCAACCACCCAAAGTGATTAGATGAATTTCCTCAGTTTGAAAATTTTTATTGAGGAAAAAGGAGCCTGTTGAGAGAAATTAAAAGTAAGTAGAAATGTAACTCTATATATATATATATATATATATATATATATATATATATATATATATATATATATATATATATATATATATATATATATATATATATATATATATATATATATAAATATAAATATATATATATATATATATATATATATATATATAATATATATAAAAAAAATATATATATATATATATATATATATATATATATATATATATATATATATATATATATGTATATATCCAAAAAAAGGATTTTGAACTTGTAGGTTTCCGGAATTTTCAATCATACTATGAAAACGAAAGAAAAGAGGAAAACAGAAAAAAAAAAGAAGAAAAAAGGAAAAAGATTGTGAAAATCGTACTGATTATCCTCCTATAGTAAAAATCAATGCTTGATGGTGCGCGTGCAGCGTAGCCGCACGCGCAAAAAATTTTTTGAGCACTTAGTAAAAACAGATGCGATCTATTAAATTTTTCCTCTCCGATTTAGTAAATTCTTCCATGTCAGGGTGGCAACCCTGATGTGGTATGGTGCGATGCGATAAGACACAACGATAATGCTCAGTACTAAATGAAGATGGTAAATTTTGTCAAGTAAGAACGATTGCTGATTTATGTATCTGATTGACGTTGAAACTTTATGAAAATTTATCATACAAAATTATCTGCTTCAAACTTTGTCTAAAAAGAACATCAATTATATATTTTTTACACTGTTTAATCAGGAAAGTTTCAGTTATTTTAAATATATTATTTTTACTTAGAAAATGTTGGTTTTCTTAGTCTATTCTGAACCAAAATTAAAACAAATATTTGCTCATGTTAAGACTAGGTCTTATCGTGGACACCATAGATTCCAGTTGCCAAAGCGATACTCAAACACTGTCAGCATACCTTAGATGCCCAGTAGACCCATAAATGTATAGAACCCCAGGATACTATATTTCGAATTAGACCCCGGTGCCGTGCCGATGAGGGAAGACCGGCGACGGCGGGGCCAAAAACAGCACGCCGCGCCGCGCCGCCGGTAAGATGTCGGCGGCGCGGTGCCGGCGCAAACAATGTTGACCGCAAAGATTAATGTTTTCATCAGTCTTTCTCAAATCACAGCGCAAATTTACAACAGATTCAAGCCTATTCATGAGTTCAAAACTTCACAAGTCGCTGGCTAGAAACTGGTCTTCTTTGTTATTCATCAAGAGAAGTAGAAACCTGGTAGAAACGAAATGGCTGTGGCGCTTCAGAACCCTTGCATAATATGAGTAGTTGAAGTATCTATTAGTTATGTTTTCTTAACACAAATAATTATCAAAATTAGTAGTTTTTTTCATCGAGCATTACTGCATACAAAACTTCAAATACCGTATCACAAAATTCGTCAGTTATCTGGGTAAAAACTTTGAATATAACTTTGAACATAGAAGCTAAATTTTTTTAATATTGCCCTTTGCCTATATCTGTTTTGTCACCTTTAAAACAGTTGAAATGGGCGACTTTGATTTTTTTTTCTTTTGGATTCCTAAAAAGCCTTCTTGTATTCAAAACTGGTTTTAAATAACAATTTAAAAAAATGTATTTTAAAGTTTTTTTTTTATTCTTTATAGAATATATGTCATGTAGGCTAAGGCTGAACGGCTGCTTTTTTATTGCTTTTGGCTGCTCTTTTGAATGTTATTTATTTTTTCTTTTGGAGATTCATTCCAAATTATAAACTGATAAATACCTAATGTCACTCTAATTATAAACTGCATCTAAAAAGGAGTAAATTTATCAAATTGAAAAATACATCATGAACACTTCACATGAGAACACTTCAATTACAATGAAACAAAAAACACTTAATGGTTTATTCGGTATGAAGAAAAATGAAGTGACAGCTATTTTCTTAGGTAAAAAATGAAAAGCTCATCCTTTTTAAATGTAATTTAATGAAATAATATGCAGACTGAAGTAGCTCCGGGAAGATGTTGAGATTTTCATCCTAGTTCGTCACTTTTAATCCAAGCAAAATGTTAGGACACTTAGCATCATTTATTGAGTTTAATCATTGATTTCCAAATGCTCACAATAATTACCAAATTTAAGAAAGTCGCAACAATAAGTCACCTGTGGTCAAAATACTCAAAGACTCCTCTTTGATCCCCACCCAGGCTCAAAGCTTCAACTATGGTCATTTCCATGGAAATATCCAAAGAGTTTCTTTTTAAAATAGCTTTCAAGCGTAGTTAGGGGTATTTAGCCTTTTTTGCTTTTCTTCAAAGCTTTGAAAAAAGTGTTATATTTGTTATATTTGTGCATATTTTTGGTAATCATTTGTGGAGTGATCAATTTTTTTAAACCACTGTAGATACATAAGAACGTTGCAACATCTAGTACCCTGATGTCATAAAACTGTCAAAGACTCCTCCTTGAACCTCCCGAATCGAAAGCTTTTATTATGACCTGGCCTTTTAACGTAACTTGGGCACTGGACCAAGGGCGCCATTGTCACTTGAGCGCAACGTTAGGTGGGGATGTCGATATCGCTTTCGTCACACCAATTCGTTTTAGTGTGAATCTGCCTGGTACTTATGAATGAATGTTTTCAAACTAAACCCGTTTCATCAATAAGAAAAAAAACGGGTTGGACGCATATGTCCCTTTCCCTTTGGACGATAAAACCATGTAAGTGCTGCATCAAGTATAACTCACGAAAATCTTGTTAATTTTTGTCAACTTTTCAACTTTTTGGCATTCCTGCTTTCAATAACAAAAAAAATCAAGGTATTATCACTTAAATATAATAACTCCCTACCCCCCCCCCCTCTGGATACCATCTTGATAGGACACCGTCTCTGCTTTAAATAAAACAAAATAATTAACTTATTGGCACCCCTGCTTTCAAAACAAAATCGAGATATTATAATTTAAATATGATAGCTCAATACCCCCCCCCCCTGGATACCACCTTGATAGGATGCCGTCTCTACTTTAAATTAAAAAAAATTAACTTTTTGGGATCCCTGCTTTGAATAAAAAAATTTCGAGATATTATCATTTAAATGTAATACCTCCCTACCCCCCCCCCCCCTCTGGATACCACCTTGATAGGATACCCTCTCAGCTGTCATTAGAAGAATAATTTACTTAATAATTAACTAGGTCACAATATGGTTCAAACAAACACGTAAAATAACGTTAAACAGCTTAGTGTTCCTTGAAAAAAAATTGAGGGTATGAGTAAAGGGAAACTATTCAGATATACCTCAAATTATTTGAAAATTGAGTCATAGATCCGCCATGGCATTCAATAAGATCCTAAGAATCTAATTAAAAGTGAGCACATACAAAAGCCAAATTAGGCCAGTAGCCTATGAGAAATCGCAAAATGCCCAAGACAATGAACAAGTCCTAATTGGAGGCCCTGGGTCTATCAAAATATTGCAATGGTTTCCCAGGGAATTTGATATCATTTTCTTCTGTCTCCATTTTAAATGAAAAAAATAATTATCTTTTTGGCATCCCTGCTTTCAATAAAAAAAATGAGGCATTATCATTTAAAAATGATAGCCCCCTATAGGCAATAATTTACAATTAATTTATGAATCATATTTTTGGGGTAACTTCCGTTTCAATCTTTAATTCCCAAACCTTGTACATAGCTTAGTCTATAGCTAAATTTTGTCTCAATAGAAGGTTTTTTTGTGGGGGGGGGGGTAAAATGTTTCAGAAAGAAGATTGTATTTTCTATCAGACGTTCAACATTTGAGTATTAAACATTAAGAAAATCTTATCTAAAAACAGAAAAAAAAACCTGCAAACTTATAATTCAGCTGTAGAAACAATCGGTCGGCTGTCAATTTCAAAATCCAACTGAAGGCTGAAGCTGTATAGTAGTAAATGCGTTCTATAATTTTATTCAACTTGAAAATAAAATTCTTGACTACGAATGATGTAAGAAATAGCGATTGGGAAACTGCATTCGAAATGATTTAAACTCATTTCGTAAAGACGATAATTTTTTTTGTCAACATATGAAGAACTGTATATATTGCAATATTTGCAATAGAATATTGCATCTGTCTGGTTTTTATGCAAAGTAACAAAAGACACGAAAATTAATGAACAAGAGAGTAGTGAAGAATTATGGTATGCAAAGTAATATTTGGCAGGGAAAGTCACTGGTGATAAATCACTAGGGGTGGCACCGTGATTTTCGGGGATTCGGGGTACCAAATTTTTTTTTCGGGGTGACGCATAGATTCTTGGGGAAGTCCCGTAAAATTCGGAGATAGTGAAAGTCGTGCCTGATTTCTAATCATGAAAATCGAAATAGTTAACCGCATGGGAAGGAAAAGCTCCGACTTCGCGTTTGACACTAAAAAAACCTGCCGCACAATTACTATGAAGTCAAACAATCGCCACCACCTCTGCCGGCGGTGGCACGCCTACGGCGCGCCGGCGGCGTTACGACACTTCGGCGGCGTTCGACCGGGCCTCTTGTCGGCGGCGTTCGGTCGATCTGCCGGCGCGGTGCCGGGGTCTATTTCGAATCTTCGAAGTTAGAATAAGCTTCAATCGTTCAAAAAAATAATAACTGAAGAACATAGCCACATATTGAAAGTTGAAAAGTTGTTTCCACCCGCCTGAAGTCTGGAAATTTTGCCGAAAACTAAAATTCAGGCAGTAGAAATAAGAAAGCTAATCACATAAAGAACGAAATAACTGCTTCGCCGGCAAACTCAGTGAAATTTAGCAACAGTGTGGATTGTCAAAAATATCTTAGCAGCCAATACACTTAGGAAACAAATCACATCTATCAGGTGCCCCATCCCTGAGAAAATATTTTTAAGTAAATGCATAGACTAGCAGCACATTTTAGATCTTCTGTCAGTTCTAGACTTTTATATTTGTTTATGATATTTATCGGCTTTTTTTTTAGCCATTTACATTCACAATATTGTGCCATTGCAATCTAAATTTTCCTCAGACAGGTACTTCACCGTAAGATTGGCACCTTAAACTAGCACTTGGATGAAAACTTATAGTGGTGGTGGCAAGTGTTTACCCCCTTCCCCGGTGTTCCCCCAGAAAATACCCCCCTCCCAGGAAGAAAATCCCCATCAACCGAGGAAAATACCCCGGAAAATATCCCTCCCGTGGAAAATATCTCCCGCAGTAAAAATCCCCGGAAAATGCCCCCCCCCCCGCGGAAAATAAGGCTTATAAATATTAGAATTTTATGTGAGTTTTTTTTCAGTAGGGGGAAGGAATATTGGTACTTTTACGCCAATCACTCAAGTTTACTCTGTGTAAAACTCGAGAACAATTAAAACTCGAGAAAAGTTAATTTCTTTCAGCTTAGCGTTAGACAAGACAAAGAAAAGTGACAGAATAGATGGGAAATATATAATATGGACTATATATTTGAACATAAAGGGGGGAGGTAAAGTATTTGGACAGTTTGAAGTCAGAAAACAATTCTTACTACAAAATATACAGAATAATTGTACCTAACCCATTTTGCATGCAGACCCGTTATGCTTTACCCCCCCCCCCTTAATATGCAAATAAACAGCCCAAATTTGTTTCTAAAGTAACGAAAAAACTAACGAAGAAATTGGTGCGTTCCCGAGTTTTACACATCGTAAACTTGAGAGTGGCGTATAATACACAAGTACCGGAATTTTTCATGGAGAGAGAACCGGATTTCCCGGTATTATTTAAAAACGATCAGGAATTAAATTAAAAAGAATAAACAAGTTTTTCCAATTGAAAGTAAGGAGCAACATCAAAACTTAAAACGAACAGAAATTATTACATATATGAAAGGAGTTGCCCCTTCCACAAGACCTCGCTCTTTACACTAATGTTTTTTTTTGTCCTAATTCTTTAAGAACGATTCCTGAAACACGATGGTCGTTTAATTATAAAAATATGCTTTGTTTTAAAATTCTAAAAAAAAAACTTTAGTGTAAAGAGTGAGGTCTAGAGGAGAAGGCAACAACTCTTATATACTTAATAATTTCTGTTCGTTTTAAGTTTTGATGTTGCTCCTTACTTTCAGTTGAAAATACTTGCTTTTTTAAATTTAATTTCTGACCATTTTTAAATAATACCGGGCTTAATTTTTTTTTAAATAAAGCCATAAATAAAACAAGCCAAATAAAAAAAAGCAATTTTTTTTTGCTGAATGTAAGGAGCAACATTAAAACTTAAAACAAACAGATATGTTTCCATATGTGAGCAGGGCTTCCCCTTCCTCAAACTTTGCTCTTTACGCTAAAACCTAAAAGTTCTTTAAGAAGAATTTTCATTCAAATTCAACGACCCTTGTGTTTGTGCAGTCTTCCTTAAAAATTGCGACAAAAAAGGCATAAACTTTGCCTCCGCATATACGAAATAATTTCTGTTTGTCTTAGGTTTTGATGTTGCTCCTTACTTTCAGCTTAAAAAATTTCTTTGACTTATTTTCTGACTTTTTTTCAGATCATGTTAGGATATCCCCCAAATCCCCCTAAGGGAAAAGTTCTTCCTGGAGACTTTCCCCGTGGGATATTCTCTTCTTATAACCCCACCCCCCCCCCCTAAAAAAACAACAACAACTCATTTTTCCCAATAACAAATACTATGTGTAAATAATAGTCAAATTGTATAGCTTACAGCCCGTTCTCTAGGGACTGTAGGGGGTGGTCTCATTCTCGAAAGCATGTTTATTGGGCCTTCCGACTATGCTGAATCAAATGATTATCTCAAAATGTTGATAGGAAGTCTTTGGGGAAAAAGAAGCGTCGGAGGTGGGAAAGTTGCCCTCCACTCTTTGTAGTTACTTAAAAAGGACAGTAGAACTTCTGATTTTCGTTCGAATGAGCCGGCTAATGATCCTCTATGACTGTTGGTTCGATAAAATCACCCTTGGGGGGAAAAACAAACAACTGAACACGCAACCAACCCTTAAATTGAAACTAACCTTGGTTCGTCGCTTGCAAATAATTTCAACGTCAAACACAATTGAATAACAACACTGAGTTACCGACAAAAAAAGCTAGAACAATGTAAATTACACATAAGGGTTTAAGTTTTACATGTGTATATATTTTCCAAAAGTAAACTACATAATTCCCAGCTTTTTAAAGCCCTAACACTAAAATATCATAGTTTAGCTTCATCGATTCCTCGACTTAAACTCGAAGTTTCAACCAGTAACTCAATCTTTTTTGTGTCAACACTTAAACTTCTATTGCGTCTTATTTCATTATTTTCAGTAAAATTAATTCTAATAATACTTCGCTGGTTAATATCCCGTGTTCTTTCGACACAAAAAATACACAATAGAGTTCGTCTAAAGGCTTCTCTAAAATCTCGATGAAAGTAGGCGTAAATGATTGGATTCAATGTAGAGTTAAAATATCCGATCCAAAACAAAACATCCGTTAATATAGGTGGACTAAAGCACTGCTGGCCACAAAGCGACATTGTAATATACCACGTAAAAAATGGAAGCCAACACAAAATGAACGCTCCCATAATTATACCCAAAGTCTTAGCAGCTTTATGCTCTCGTTTTAATTTAGAAAGTCGTTTATCTTTTAGCGGCATTAATTGGAGGTCACTTCCATCAACCTCAGACGTTTTGGAATTTTTCTTAGGATTAACTAGCGGTGGTTTTGGATAGCTTGCAGGTGATAGATTATCCACGTCATTGACATATTGTCTCTTTAATACTTGGGCTGTGTCAGCGTCCTTTGATAGAAGTTTCTCTTGGTGATTTGCCATTCTATAAATTCTATAATAAGTGAAAAGCATTATTGAACAAGGTATCCAGAAACTCATACTAGAACTAATTATTGCATATACTCTATTCACAACAAACTCGCATTCCTCTAAATGGCTTAGTCTATGTTTCAAATGCTCTTCGGTCGTGTACCAGCCCAGAAAAATAGGCAAAAAACTTATCACGGCTGGCCATAACCAACAGTTGATTACCATAATTACCACCTTTTTTCGTGTTATTCTTTGCAAGTATAATAAAGGCTCACTAATGGCATAATAGCGATCAACACTGATGCAACACAAATGTAGAATGGACGCAGTTGAAAAATATACATCAAAGCTATTCCAAGCATCACACATACGGAAACCGAACAACCACTTTCCATAAATTACGACACTTGCGTTGAAAACCATTGCTACCAGAGCAACAAGGAAGTCGGCAAATGCGAGTGATACTAATAAGTAATTAGTAATGGTGCGCAGCTTTCTGTATCGACTGACACTAATAATTACCAAGAGATTTCCGAAGACACTAGCAATTATAATAGTTCCCATTAGAATGGCTTTCAGGATCACGATAAGAGTATCTGACATTATCAGGGCGAGAAAATCAACTCTGGCATTCCCCTCGGCAGCATTGGTTCCGGTTTCGTTGTCCATAGAATCATTAGAAGACCCTAAAATGAAAACGACATTCACCCTTAAAAGACGGATAAGGAAATAAAATAAATAAATTACACGGAAATAACATTGGTCGAAAGGTACTAAAATATATGTTCAAATAGGACATTAGGCCAATTTTTCATTATGGGAAAAAATATGGGGGATGGGTCTAGCATACTAAGTGAAGTACTTTCAATCATATCAGTTATTAGTATAAAGTGGTCAAGAAATAAACCGTTCTAATTTAAAGGACAATTTCTAAATCAGCATCGTTTCTTTTATACAATGGGCAGCGTAATAACGCTGCGTACTTAAAGAGCAAGATGGTTTCAATGTAATATTTTTTTCCCGGACCACTCCATGTAGAAACTTCAAAGGGGGCTCATTCGATAAGAAATTAAAAGATCTTGTTCCGTTTTTAGAAGTGAAAAGGGATTGGAGGGTGTCCCGCGTACCTTCGCAGGACACCCTCCGTTGGTAAACAGGTACAACCCCCGTACCTGTTTAGCAACCAGTCACCCAAAAAGATACGACCGAAATTTTGAGATAATCAGTTTGTTAAAAATAACCAAAAGGACCAATAATTATGGCCTTGGGGATAACCTGACCCCCAAAGCCCCTTGGGAAATGGACTTAAGTTATGTAAGTTGCTGTTTTTTTTAGGTTTTATAGTTAGCTAAGGGGGGAGCGTATGATCCTGGGTGTCCAAAAAGGCTAAGGGTACTAAGGTAAACTTTCAGGGAATGTTGAGAGAGTTGTGGAACTAAAACAATAGAAACTACGTGCATTTAGGTTGTCACAAGGGAGAGGATTTGCAATATATCAGGAAAAGCTAAAGGTACTGAGTTGGAACTCTTAGGTAGATTAGGGCAAGAGCACCCACAGAAAATTTCTAGGGGTAGGGGGACAGACGACAGAATAGCAGTGGTGGTTGGATGACACGGAATATATTTCAAGATGTTTTTTCGTAGGAATAAGTGTCTTTTTAAATACTTTAAGGAAAAAACTCTCAAATAAACTGAGCAATTAAACTGCATACAAAATGAAACATATACAGTAAATTTTAAACGACACTGATTCCCGGCATAGGGATCAGTTTGCTTAAAAAATAATATATGTAATTATTATGCATTTAATATCAAAAGTAAATCAAACTCAAGCCAAAATTACAGAAAGATTTATTGCTTTGGTAGATTATAACAGATGTAGACTTGTCTTTATGCAATTTCCTACGCCTTATAACAGTCTACAGAAGGATTAGAGATATTTAAAATCATCCTTCCCGCATAGATACCACGTTTTGATTTTGTAACGGCCATGTAAGACGTCCCTCTTTCATAACAGGATAATTATCTCCTTCAAATTTTAATCCCTTGCATATTTAGACATTAAAAAAATGAATAAAATAGAAAAAGCGAAGGAAAAACAAAATTTAGACTTAACTATCCAGCTGTCGAATTAACCCTCTGTCATTTTATTGTCCCATTCAAATAAATAAAATGAACAGGTTCAAAAAGATTTTTTTTCACAAGAGAATCTTATCAAATAGTTTGTGATAAAAAAACTGGAAGTAAAAAGTGACTTGGGCCAATATTCACCAAACTAAAAATGCAATTCTCATGAAAATTGCTACACCGGCAATACTGTCCTTTTATGCTGATTCTTAATATATAAAATTCTTTCAGTTTATTGCTACCCAACCAAAACCAAGCATCTGAGAAAATTTGCCTGATTTTTTCAAAAAGGGGACACACCCCCGAAAAAGCAAGCGGTCCTATTGAAAATTTCCTTTATTAGATAGATCCATCATATCAGAGAACCCTGCCGTAGAGGTTTCAAGCTCCAAACTTCAAAAATTAGAATTTAGCATATTTTTTTTCCAGAAGAAAGATTATCGATGCATGTTTATTTGTTTTACTTTTTCCCAGGGGTGATTGTATCAAAACGAAGGTCCCAGATAATTGGGAGGGAGCTCATTCAATCGTAAATTTAAATTTCTTTTTTAAGTGACCATACAGATTGGGCTAGGGGAAAATCTTGTTTTCTGCCATTTTAGGACACAAAACTACGACTTTACCCCAAAGAGGACGAATTTTCTATCAATTTAAAATTCTGAGAAGCTAATTGATTTAAAAATATCAATAGCTACATTTTAGGATCAATCGCAAAAAAAGTAATGCCACACGGTGGCAGTACTGCATTCAACCAAGTTGATTCGCTTTATTTGTAATGAAAATAGGCTACGTTTGGTGATTTGTAATTGCGTATCAGCCATAATGAGGGGAGTGAGTCATTGTTTAGGTGGGAGTAGGGTAGATTCCTAAAAAGATACACTTTAATAGACAAACTGCTTACTCTTCATGAGGCTTCAGATAAATGTTGAAAGAGGTAGGGGGAGTAGGAATTAATCCTAATGATTCTCTATACAGCTACAATGTTACATTCCAATATCTACCATCACAGAGGTGGAAAAGGCAAGACAGGACAGGATCAACCCTGCCAGGAAATTTCTTTGGGGTGGTTAATACTGCTAGGAACTTATTTCTCAGCAAATTTAAATGGTAATATTTTTCTTTTTCTATTTATAGGAAGTACTTCAATGTATTTAAGCAAATGTATGTAATGTACTTATCGATAAGAAAATACTATTGTAGAGGTTGTGATGGCTTCAGTTATGTAGAAGATCAAAAGTCTCGCAGAATTTCCATCCATACAACAATAATACTCCTTTTCATCCAACCAAAATTCTTTGCAGTAATATTAGCAAGGCCTTCTTACCAAAATTGCTATCAATCACCAATTTTCCAAGTATATTCAAATTTTATCCAAAGTTGAAATTGCAAATTTAAACGTTGGGCAGTACTAATCAACGTATAATTATTGAGTTACACATTTAAAAAGTAATGTTCCGATTTAAGATACCAGTACATCAAAGTATATCTTGGTTTGGCCTGGGTATGATTTGGAAAATAATCAGAAGTTTAATTAAAAAAAAGGGCTTTTCAACTGAAAGCGAGGAATAAATTCGAAATCTATTTGAACAGATTATTCTTTATACGAAGGGGGCTGTCTCCTCCTTAGCTCTATACTCTTTACCATGGACTTTGGCTTTTGTCCAAAATTTTTAAAGAAAATTTGCAAGTAGAAAAAAAGATTATTCAAAGAAACTCAAAAACTTTTGTTTAATGACAAGGTGTTGAGCAGGGTGCAGTCCCTCTTATATACTAATATATTATATACTAATTTCAATTTGTTTTAAGTTTTAAACTGGCTCTTAACTTCAGTTGAAAACCTTTTCTATTTGTTTAATTACATTTGATGAAACTGTAAGGTTTTATGAACACAATACTATTGGTAAAGCAGAAAAAGTGATCAATATTTCAATGATCTCGGTTTAGATTTTGATGGGTAATAAAACAGTTCGTGGTAACGAAATGTGAGCAAGGAGTGACCTAGATCAATAGAAACTTTTAACCCCCTGAAAATACCACCGTCTTATTTCCCTCCCAAATATTATCAGACAAGAGTTACCAGTAGTAACCATCTTTTGAATTCTATAGAAGCTATAGCCACTACTCTTTTCTTCCTTATTGGTTTAATATCATGAAGAAGGTTTAACGGCGATTCCGTAGATATGAGAGATTTACGCAATTTAAGGACAAGTTTTTCTGACGTAGATTTCTAGTTCCTGATATACAAGTTTTTTTTTAGGTTAAATCCGTGGTCATTCATCTGTAAGTTGATTAGTAGGTTTTTTTTTTTTTTAAACTTGGCTATTATGTTTTTAAACCTATTACTACGAACGCTACATGCATCCCATTTTTGGAACTAGGAGCGAGATTGTGTGATGCTATCAGACTGGTTTCGTTTCATGGGTTCATTAATAGAAGGACTAATGTTTTTGAAAAGGGTAATTACTTCTTTAGTTTACGAGATTTGCGCATTTTTTGCGAAAAGATATTTGCGTAAAGGTATTGCGATGGTTAAGAATGCCTCACGGGTAATTAAAGAATGGGATGCTTGCATCAACAATACAAAGATTAGGCTCACATACTTAATAGATTTGACGCTTACAAGAGACATTGCTAGAAGGTATTCAATAGCTTAATTGAAAAGTAACGATAGAATGACATTGTGACTTGACCTAGCTTTACCTCACCGATGTGGTCTGTATAATACATAAGTAATGTTTGAAAAGTATTGTCAATTTAAAAAGAAATGGCTGAAAAGTGTTTTGAGGGGGATGGGTTGCAGGGAGGGTTGAGTTGCACGCGGGTTCAGTTAAAGGGGATACAGTTGCACGGGGGGTTTTGGTCATACAGGGGTTCAGTTACAAGGGGGATTCAGTTGGACGGGGGTTGAGTTAAATGGGAATTGAGTTCCACGAGAGTAGTGCTTTGTCGTGGTTTAGCCGTGAGGTCCCTTACCACAACCCCAAAGGGCTCCGATCCCCCCACCCAAACCCCGAAGGAACCCCCCGGTCCTCAAAGGTTCTCTAGGTTCCCAAAGGGGCCGTGGTTTACCTTGTAACTTTTACATTCTCTTGATTTTCAAATTTCCGTTTGAAGGACTCTGTTGTTTTAAGCCAGTGTGATTTTTTCTTTACATGGTGTTCGTTCAAAAAAGCGAGAATTTCTGTTAAATAAATAATTCTTATATTTTTTCCGTTCAATTTAAAGGCGAGGATTTCTGTTAAATAAATAATTGTTATACCTTTTAAAATGACTTTACGGGGTTTGAGAGACTCAGTTGCCTAATTCCGTGTGGTTTTCCTTTACTTGGTGGTCATTAAAAACGAAATTTTTGTGTTAAATAAGTAGTTTTTGTATCTTTTAAAAGAGCTTTACTGGGATTGAGGGGGCTCTGTTGTTTTAAGCCGTGTGATTTTTCTTTACATGGTGGTCATTAAAAACGAAATTTTTGTGTTAAATCAGTAGTTTTTGTATCTTTTAAAAGAGCTTTACAGGGTTTGAGAGACTCAGTTGCCTGATTCCGTGTGATTTTTCTTTACTTGGTGGTTATTTTTTGTATCTTTTAAAACAGCTTTACAGAGTTTGAGAGACTCAGTTGCCTAATTCCGTGTGGTTTTCCTTTACTTGGTGGTCATTAAAAACGAAATTTTTGTGTTAAATCAGTAGTTTTTGTATCTTTTAAAAGAGCTTTACAGTGTTCGAGAGACTCAGTTGCCTAATTCCGTGTGGTTTTCCTTTACTTGTTGGTCATTAAAAAAGAAATTTTTATGTTAAATCAGTAGTTTTTGTATCTTTTAAAAGAGCTTTAATGGGTTTGAGAGACTCAGTTGCCTAATTCCGTGTGTTTTTACTTTACTTGTTGGTCATTAAAAACGAAATTTTTGTGTTAAATTATTAGTTTTTGTATCTTTTAAAAGAGCTTTACAGGGTTTGAGAGACTCAGTTGCCTTATTCCGTGTGGTTTTTCTTTACTTGGTAGTCATTAAAAACGAAATTTTTGTGTTAAATAAGTAGTTTTTGTATCTTTTAAAAGAGCTGTACGGGGATTGAGACACTCAGTTGCCGGATTCCGTCTGGTTTTTATTTACTTGATGGTCATTAAAAAAGAAATTTGTGTGTTAAATCAGTAGTTTTGGTATCTTTTAAAAGAGATTTACAGGGTTTGAGAGACTCAGTTGCCTAATTCCGTGTGGTTTTTATTTACTTGGTGGTCATTTGTTGTATCTTTTAAAAGAGCTTTACAGAGTTTGAGAGACTCAGTTGCCTAATTCCGTGTGGTTTTCCTTTACTTGGTGGTCATTAAAAACGAAATTTTTGTGTTAAATCAGTAGTTTTTGTATCTTTTAAAAGAGCTTTAAGGGGTTTGAGAGACTCAGTTGCCTGATTCCGTGTGGTTTTTCTTTACTTGATTTTCATTTGATGTATCCTTTAAAATAGATTTACAGTTTTTTAGATAATAAGTAGACTAATTCCGTGTGGTTTTCCTTTACTTGGTGGTCATTAAAAACGAAATTTTTGTGTTAAATAAGTAGTTTTTGTATCTTTTAAAAGAGCTTTAAGGGGTTTGAGAGACTCAGTTGCCTGATTCCCTGTGGGTTTTCTTTACTTGGTGGTCATTTGTTGTATCTTTTAAAAGAGCTTTACAGGGTTTGAGAGACTCAGTTGCCTAATTCCGTGTGGTTTTTCTTTAATTGGTGGTCATTAAAAACGAAATTTTTGTGTTAGCTAAGTAGTTTTTGTATCTTTTAAAAGAGCTTTACGGGGATTGAGAGACTCAGTTTTACCTTGTCACAGTTACATTTTCTTGATTTTTCAAAGTTCATTTTGAATTTCTTTTCGTTGAAATGCAAGAGTTGGAATATTTCAGTAGTGTTTGGTTGTGGTTTACCTTGTCACAGTTACATTTTCTTGATTCTTCAAAGTTCATTTTGAATTTCTTTAGCTGAAATGCAAGAGTTGGAATATTTCAGTAGTGTTTGGTTGTGGTTTACATTGTATCTGTTAGATTTTCTTTATTTTTAAAATTTCAATTTGAATTTCTTTCTTTGAAATGCAAGAGTTGGAATATTTCAGTAGTGTTTGGTTGAGGTTAACCATGTCACAGTTACTTTTTCTTTATTTTTAAAATGTCATTTTGAATTTCTTTCGTTTAAATGCAAGAGATGGAATATTTCAGTAGTGTTTGGTTGTGGTTTACCTTTTCACAGTTATATTTTCTTGATTTTTCAAAGTTCATTTTGAATTTCTTTCCTTGAAATGCAAGAGTTGGAATATTTCAGTAGTGTTTGGTTGTGGTTTACCTTGTCACAGTTACACTTTCTTGATTTTTCAAAGTTCATTTTGAATTTCTTTCGCTGAAATGCAAGAGTTGGAATATTTCAGTAGTGTTTGGTTGTGGTTTACCTTGTCACAGTTACATTTTCTTGATTTTTCAAAGTTCATTTTGAATTTCTTTCGTTGAAATGCAAGAGTTGGAATATTTCAGTAGTGTTTGGTTGTGGTTTACCTTGTCACAGTTACATTTTCTTGATTTTTAAAAGTTCATTTTGAATTTCTTTCGCTGAAATGCAAGAGTTGGAATATTTCAGTGTCACATTTACATTTTCTTGATTTTTCAAAGTTCATTTTGAATTTCTTTCGTTGAAATGCACGTTGAAATGCAAGAGTTGGAAAATTTCAGTAGGGTTTGATTATGGTTTACCTTGTCACAGTTACATTTTGTTGATTATTCAATGTTCATTTTGAATTTCTTTCGTCGAAATGCACGAGTTGGAATATTTAATTATAGTTTGGGTGTGATTTACATTTTCACAGTTACATTTTCTTGATTTTTCAAAGTTCATTTTGAATTTCTTTCGTTGAAATGCAAGAGTTGGAATATTTCAGTAGTGTTTGGTTGTGGTTTACCTTGTCACAGTTACATTTTCTTGATTTTTCAAAGTTCATTTTGAATTTCTTTCATTGAAATGCAAGAGTTGGAATATTTCAGTAGTGTTTGGTTGTGGTTTACCTTGTCACAGTTACATTTTCTTGATTTTTCAAAGTTCATTTTGAATTTCTTTCGTTGAAATGCAAGAGTTGGAATATTTCAGTAGTGTTTGGTTATGGTTTACCTTGTCACAGTTACATTTTCTTGATTTTTCAAAGTTCATTTTGAATTTCTTTCGTTGAAATGCAAGAGTTGGAATATTTCAGTAGTGTTTGGTTGTGGTTTACCTTGTCACAGTTACATTTTCTTGATTTTTCAAAGTTCATTTTGAATTTCTTTCATTGAAATGCAAGAGTTGGAATATTTCAGTAGTGTTTGGTTGTGGTTTACCTTGTCACAGTTACATTTTCTTGATTTTTAAAAGTTCATTTTGAATTTCTTTCGCTGAAATGCAAGAGTTGGAATATTTCAGTGTCACAGTTACATTTTCTTGATTTTTCAAAGTTCATTTTGAATTTCTTTCGTTGAAATGCACGTTGAAATGAAAGAGTTTGAATTTTTGAATAGTGTTTGATTATGGTTTACCTTGTCACAGTTACATTTTCTTGATTTTTCAATGTTCATTTTGAATTTCTTTCGTTAAAATGCCAGAGTTGGAATATTTCAGTAGTGTTAGTGTTTGGTATACCTTATAACAGTTACATTTTCTTGATTTTTCAAAGTTCATTTTGAATTTCTTTCGTTGAAATGCAAGAGTTGGAATATTTCAGTAGTGTTTGGTTGTGGTTTACCTTGTCACAGTTACATTTTCTTGATTTTTCAAAGTTCATTTTGAATTTCTTTCATTGAAATGCAAGAGTTGGAATATTTCAGTAGTGTTTGGTTGTGGTTTACCTTGTCACAGTTACATTTTCTTGATTTTTCAAAGTTCATTTTGAATTTCTTTCGTTGAAATGCAAGAGTTGGAATATTTCAGTAGTGTTTGGTTATGGTTTACCTTGTCACAGTTACATTTTCTTGATTTTTCAAAGTTCATTTTGAATTTCTTTCGTTGAAATGCAAGAGTTGGAATATTTCAGTAGTTTTTGATTGTGGTTTACCTTGTCACAGTTACATTCTCCTTATTTTTTAAAGTTCATTTAGTATTTCTTAAATTGAAAAGCAAGAGTTAGAATATTTCATTAGGGTTTGGTTGCGGTTTACCTTGTCACACTTATATTTTCTTTATATTTCAATTATCATTTCGTTTTTCCTTCGTTGAAATGCAAGAGTTGGAAGATTTCACTAGTGTTTGGTTGTGGTTTAGCTTGTCACAGTTGCATTTTCTTGATATTTCAATGTTCATTTTGTATTTCTTTCTCTGAAAAGCAAGTGATTGAATATTTCAATAGTGTTTGTTTGTGGTTTACCTTGTCACAGTTACATTTTCTTGATTTTTCAAAGTTCATTTTGAATTTCTTTCGTTGAAATGCAAGAGTTGGAATATTTCAGTAGTGTTTGATTGTGGTTTACCTTGTCACAGTTAAAGTGTCGTGTTTTTTAAACGTTCATAATGACGGTAGGTCGTGGAAATGCAAGAGTTGGAATATTTCAATAGTGTTTGGTTGTGGTTTACCTTGTCACAGTTACATTTTCTTAATTTTTCAAAGTTAATTTTGAATTTCCATCGTTGAAATGCAAGAGTGGGATTATTTCAGGAGTGGGTGGTTGTGGGTACCCTTGTCACAGGTCCAGGATATTGAGTTGTATAAGTTCATTTGATTTTCTTTAGTTGAAATGCAAGAGTTGGAATATTTTAGTAGTGTTTGGTTGTGGTTTACCTTGTCACAGCTACACTTTCTTGATTTTTCAAAGTTCATTTTGAATTTCTTTCGTTGAAATGCAAGAGTTGGAATATTTCAGTAGTGTTTGCTTGTGGGTTAACTTGTCACAGTTACATTTTATTGATTTTTCACAGTTCATTTTAATTTATTTAGTTTAAATGAAAGAGTTTGAATATTTCAGTAGTGTTTGGTTGTGGTTTACCTTGTCACAGTTACATTTTCTTTATTTTTCAAAGTTCATTTTGAATTTCTTTCGTTGAAATGCAAGAGTTGGAATATTTCAGTAGTGTTTGGTTGTGGTTTACCTTGTCACAGTTACATTTTCTTGATTTTTCAAAGTTCATTTTGAATTTCTTTCGTTGAAATGCAAGAGTTGGAATATTTCAGTTGTGTTTGGTTGTGGTTTACCTTGTCACAGTTACATTTTCTTGATTTTTCAAAGTTCATTTTGAATTTCTTTCGATGAAATGCAAGAGTTGGAATACTTCAGTGTGACATTTACATTTTATTTATTTTTCAAAGTTCATTTTGAATTTATTTCGTTGAAATGCACGTTGAAATGCAAGAGTTGGAATATTTCAGTAGTGTTTGATTGTGGTTTACCTTGTCACAGTTACATTTTAGTGTTTTTTAAATGTTCATTTTGAATTTCTTTAATTTAAATTCATGATTTCTAATGTTTCAGATGCTATCTATAGTGTTTTAAATTGTCACATTTACATTCTAATTATTATTCATTGTTCATTCTTAATTTATTTAGTTTTAATGCAAGTGTTGGAATATTTCAGTAGTGTTTGGTCGTGGTTCACCTTGTCACAGCTACTTTTAATCGATTTTTCAAAGTTCATTTTGAATTTTTATCGTTGAAATGCAAGAGTTGGAATATTTCAGTAGTGTTTGGTTATGGTTTACCTTGTCACAGTTACATTTTCTTGATTTTTCAAAGTTCATTTTGAATTTCTTTCGTTGAAATGCAAGAGTTGGAATATTTCAGTAGTGTTTGGTTGTGGTTTACCTTGTCACAGTTACATTTTCTTGATTTTTCAAAGTTCATTTTGAATTTCTTTCATTGAAATGCAAGAGTTGGAATATTTCAGTAGTGTTTGGTTGTGGTTTACCTTGTCACAGTTACATTTTCTTGATTTTTCAAAGTTCATTTTGAATTTCTTTCGTTGAAATGCAAGAGTTGGAATATTTCAGTAGTGTTTGGTTGTGGTTTACCTTGTCACAGTTGCATCTTCTTGATTTTTCAAAGTTAATTTTGAATTTTTGTCGTTGAAATGCAAGAGTTGGAATATTTCAGTAGTGTTTGGTTGTGGTTTACCTTGTCACAGTTACATTTTCTTGATTTTTCAAAGTTCATTTTGAATTTCTTTCGTTGAAATGCGAGAGTTGGAATATTTCAGTAGTGTTTGGTTGTGGTTTACCTTGTCACAGTTACATTTTCTTGATTTTTCAAAGTTCATTTTGAATTTCTTTCGTGGAAATGCAAGAGTTGGAATATTTCAGTTGTGTTTGGTTTTGGTTTACGTTGTCACTGTTACATTTTCTTGTTTTTTCAAAGTTCATTTTTAATTTCTTTCTTTGAAATTCATGAGTTGGAATATTTCTGTATTGTTTGGTTTTTGTTTAACTTGTAACAGTTACATTTTATTGATTTTTCAAATTTCATTTTGAATTTCTTTCATTTAAATTATATATTTAGTATATTTCATTTGTGATTGTTTATGGTTTACAGTTTCACATTTAAATTTTATTGATTTTTCAAAGTTCATTTTGAATTTCTTTCGTTGAAATGCAAGAGTTGGAATATTTCAGTAGTGTTTGGTTGTGTTTTACCTTGTCACAGTTACATTTTCTTGATTTTTCAAAGTTCATTTTGAATTTCTTTCATTGAAAACCAATAGTTGCACTATTTCAGTAGTGTTTCCCCATGGTTTAACATGCCACAGTTACATTTTCTTGATTTTTCAAAGTTCATTTTGAATTTCTTTCATTGAAATGCAAGAGTTGGAATATTTTAGTAGTGTTTGGTTGTTAGGTTAGGTTGTTAAGTTAGGTTGATCTAGGTTCACTTAGAGTGGCGCGCCACTCTAAGTGAACCTAGATCAACCTAACTTTTTGGATATCTCTCTCACTATGACTCTGTTTGTGTGTCGTGTCTGTGCGTGTCTCGTCTCTATGTGTGTGTGTCATCTCTGTGGGTGTGTTGTCTAAAAAACCAGACTGGTTGAAAATGTGGAGTTTTCGTACTGCTCACTTTTTTGCAATGTGTAGGAACTAGCGGGGAATCCCCGCTCGTTTGGAAAGGTGCCAAGGAAAGGCATGCAAATAGCATGTAGTTTAAAAACGTGTTTAATCACGTTTCTTGATTGATTCAAAATGAATTTTGAAAAATCAAGAAAATGTAACTGTGACAAGGTAAGCCACAAGCAAACACTACTGAAATATTCCAACTCTTGCATTTCAACGAAAGAAATTCAAAATGAACTTTGAAAAATCAAGAAAATTTAACTCTGACAAGTTAAAAAACAAAAACAATATAATTAAATATTAAAAAAATTTATATAAAATTTCATATATTCAAAATTAACTAAGAAAAATCAATAAAACGTAACTGAGACAAGTTAAACAACAACACAAGAATGCTAAAAAATTCCAACTCTTGCATTTCAACGAAAGAAAATCAAAATGAACTTTGAAAAATCAAGAAAATGCAACTGTGACAAGGTAAACCACAACCAAACACTACTGAAATATTCCAACTCTTGCATTTCAAAGAAATAAATTCAAAATAAACTTTGAAAAATAATCAAAATGTAACTCAGATAATTAAATCAACTACAAAAAAATCATGTCATATAAAAAAACTAGAAAAACTACTAAATTAAATCAAAATTAAAATTTAAAAATAAATAAAAAGTAACAGTGTACATGTAACCAACAACAAACAAGGAATGTACTATTACGACTTTTTATTTTCAACGAAAGAAATTCAAATGAGCATTGAACAATCAAAAGAATGTAATTTTGACAAGGTACACCATAACCAAACCCGACTGAAAGAGTCCAACTCTTGCAGTTCAGATAAATAAATTATAAAAGATCAGTGAAAAATCATGCTAATGAACCTGTCTCACTGGCACCCACAACAACACACTACTGAAAGATTCCAACTCGTGCATTTCAATGAAAGAAATTCAAAATGAACTTTGAAAAATCAAGAAAATGTATCTGTGACACGGTAAACCACAACCAAATACTACTGAAATTTTCGAACTCTTTCATTTCAACGAAAGAAATTCAAAATGAACTTTGAAAAATCAAGAAAATGTAACTGTAACAAGGTAAAACATAACCAAACACTACTGAAATATTCCAACTCTTGCATTTCAATGAAAGAAATTCAAAATGAACTTTGAAAAATCAAGAAAATGTAACTGTGACAAGGTAAACCACAACCAAACACTACTGAAATATTCCAACTCTTGCATTTCAATGAAAGAAATTCAAAATGAACTTTGAAAAATCAAGAGAATGTAACTGTGACAAGGTAAACCACAACAAAACACTACTGAAATATTCCAACTCTTGCATTTCAACGAAAAAAATTCAAAATGAACTTTGAAAAATCACGAAAATGTAACTGTGAAAAGGTAAACCACAACCAAACACTACTGAAATATTCCAACTCTTTAATTTCAATGAATTAAATTCAAAATGAAATTTGAAAAATCAAGAAAATGTAACTGTGACAAGGTAAACCATAACCAAACACTACTGAAATATTCCAACTCTTGCATTTCAAGGAAAGAAAATCAAAATGAACTTTGAGAAATCACGAAAATGTAAGTGTGACAAGGTAAACCACAACCAAACACTACTGAAATATTCCAACTCTTGCATTTCAACGAAAGAAATTCAAAATGAACTTTGAAAAATCAAGAAAATGTAACTGTGACAATGTAAACCACAACCAAACACTAGTTAAAGACACAAACTCTTGCATTTCAACTAAATAAATTCAAAAATAACTTTGAAAAATCAAGAAAACGTAACTGTTACAAGGTAAAACACAACCAAACACTACTGAAATATTCCAACTCTTGCATTTCAACGAAAGAAATTCAAAATGAACTTTGAAAAATCAAGAATATGTAACTGTGACAAGGTAAACCCCAACCAAACACCACTGAAATATTCCAAATCTTGCATTTCAAGTAAAGAACTTCAAAATGAACTTTGAAAAATCAAGAGAATGTAACTGTGACAAGGTAAAACACAACCAAACACTACTGAAATATTCCAACTATTACATTTCAATAAAAGAAATTCAAAATGAACTTTGAAAAATCAAGAAAATGTAACTGTGACAAGGTAAACCACAACCAAATACTACTGACATTTTCCAACTCTTGCATTTCAACGAAAGAAATTCAAAATGAACTTTGAAAAATCAAGAAAATGTAACTGTGACAAGGTAAACCATAACCAAACACTACTGAAATATTCCAACTCTTGCATTTCAAGGAAAGAAATTCAAAATGAACTTTGAAAAATCAAGAAAATGTAACTGTGACAAGGTAAACCACCACCAATCACTACTGAAATAGTCCAACTCTTGCATTTCAACGAAAGAAAATCAAAATGAACTAGGAACACTCACTAAAATGTAACTTTGAGGTGCTAAACCATAACCAAACACTACTGAAATATTCCAACTCTTCAACGAAAGAAATTCAAAATGAACTTTGAAAAATCATGAAAATGTACCTGTGACAAGGTAATCCACGCACAACCACAACAGAAATATTCCTACTCTGGAATGTAAATGAAAGAAAAACAGAATAAACTTTGAAAAATCAAGAAATTGTAACTGTGATAAGGTAAACCACAACCAGACCATACTGAAAGATTCCAACTCTTGAATTTCAAAGATAGAAATTCAAAATGAACTTTGAAACATCAAGAGAATGTAACTGTTACAAGTTAAACCAAAACAAATCACTACTGAAATATTTCAACTCTTTCATTTCAATGAAAGAAATCCATAATGAACTTTGAAAAATCAAGAAAATGTAACTTTGACAAGGTAAAACACAACCAAACACTACTGAAATATTCCAACTCTTGCATTTCAACGAAAGAAATTCAAAATGAACTTTGAAAAATCAAGAAAATGTAACTGTAACAAGGTAAACCACAACCAAACACTACTGAAATATTCCACCTCTTGCATTTCAACGTGCATTTCAACAAAAGAAATTCAAAATGAAATTTGAAAAATCAAGAAAATGAAACTGTGACACCGAAATATTCCAACTCTTGCATTTCAGCGAAAGAAATTCAAAATGAACTTTGAAAAATCAAGAAAATGTAACTGTGACAAGGTAAACTACAACCAAACACTACTGTAATATTCCAACTCTTGCATTTCATATAAATAAATTCAAAATGAACTTAGAAAAATAAAGAAAATTTAACTATGACAAGTTAAACAACAAACAACCACTACTGAAATAGTCAAAATCTTTCATTTAATAGAAAGAAATTCAAAATGAACTTTGAAAAATCAAGAAAATGTAACTGTGACAAGGTAAACCACAACCAAACACTACTGAAATATTCCAACTCTTGCATTTCAGCGAAAATAATTCAAAATGAACTTTGAAAAATCAAGAAAGTGTAACTGTGACAAGGTAGACCACAACCAACAACTACTGAAATATTCCAACTCGTGCATTTAAAATAAAGTAATTAAAAATGAACTTTTAAAAATCAAGAAAATGTAACTGTGACAAGGTAAACAAAAACCAAACACTACTGAAATATTCCAACTCTTGCATTTCAACGAAAGAAATTCAAAATGAACTTTTAAAAATCAAGAGAATGTAACTCTGACAAGGTAAAACACAAACAAACACTAGTGAAATATTCCAACTCTTGCATTTCAATGAAACAAATTCAAAATGAACTTTGAAAAATCAAGAAAATGTAACTATGACAAGGTAAACCACAACCAAACACTACTGAAATATTCCAACTCTTGCATTTCAACGAAAGAAATTCAAAATGAACTTTGAAAAATCAAGAAAATGTAACTGTGACAAGGTAAACCACAACCAAACACTACTGAAATATTCCAACTCTTGCATTTCAACGAAAGAAATTCAAAATGAACTTTGAAAAATCAAGAAAATGTAACTGTGACAAGGTAAAACTGAGTCTCTCAATCCCCGTAAAGCTCTTTTAAAAGATACAAAAACTACTTATTTAACACAAAAATTTCGTTTTTAATGACCACCAAGTAAAGAAAAACCACACGGAATCAGGCAACTGAGTCTCTCAAACCCCTTAAAGCTCTTTTAAAAATTACAAAAACTACTTATTTAACACAAAAATTTCTTTTTTAATGACCACCAAGTAACGTAAAAACACACGGAATTAGGCAACTTAGTCTCTCAAACTATTTAAATCTCTTTTAAAATATACAACAAATGACCACCAATTAAAGAAAAACTACACGGAATCAGACAACTGAGTCTCTCAAACCCGGTAAAGCTCTTTTAAAAGATACAAAAACTACTTATTTAACACAAAAATTTCGTTTTTAATAACCACCAAGTAAAGAAAAACCACATGGAATCCGGCAACTGAGTCTCTCAATCCCCATAAAGCTCTTTTAAAAGATACAAAAACTACTTATTTAACACAGAAATTTCGATTCTAATGACCACCAAGAAAAGGAAAACCACACGGAATTAGGCAACTGAGTCTCTCAAACACTGTAAAGCTCTTTTAAAAGATACAAAACTACTGATTTAACACAAAAATTTCTTTTTTAATGACCACCAAGTAAAGGAAAACCACACGGAATAAGGCAACTGAGTCTCTCAAACCCCTTAAAGCTCTTTTAAAAGATACAAAAACTACTGATTTAACACAAAAATTTCGTTTTTAATTACCACCAAGTAAAGAAAAACCACACGGAATCAGGCAACTGAGTCTCTCAAACACTGTAAAGCTCTTTTAAAAGATACAAAAAATACTGATTTAACACAAAAATTTCGTTTTTAATGACCACCAAGTAAAGGAAAACCACACGGAATTAGGCAACTGAGTCTCTCAAACTCTGTAAAGCTCTTTTAAAAGATACAACAAATGACCACCAAGTAAAGAAAAACCACACGGAATCAGGCAACTGAGTCTCTCAAACCCCGTGAAGCTCTTTTAAAAGATACAAAAACTACTGATTTAACACAAAAAGTTCGTTTTTAATGACCACCATGTAAAGAAAAATCACACGGCTTAAAACAACAGAGCCCCCTCAATCCCAGTAAAGCTCTTTTAAAAGATACAAAAACTACTTATTTAACACAAAAATTTCGTTTTAATGACCACCAAGTAAAGGAAAACCACACGGAATTAGGCAACTGAGTCTCTCAAACCCCGTAAAGTCATTTTAAAAGGTATAACAATTATTTATTTAACAGAAATCCTCGCCTTTAATTGAACGGAAAAAATATAAGAATTATTTATTTAACAGAAATTCTCGCTTTTTTTAACGAACACCATGTAAAGAAAAAATCACACTGGCTTAAAACAACAGAGTCCTTCAAACGGAACTTTGAAAATCAAGAGAATGTAAAAGTTGCAAGGTAAACCACGGCCCCTTTGGGAGCCTAGAGAATCTTTGCGGACTGGGGGGTTCCTGCGGGGTTGGGGTGGGGGGACCGCAGCCCTTCGGGGTGGCGGTAAGGGACCTCATGGCTAAACCATGACAAAGCACAACTCTCGTGAAACTCAATTCCCATGTAACTCAACCCCCGGGCCAGTGACTCCCCCGGGTCACGGACCCCGGGTCTAACCGTAACCCCCGTGCCACTGGCGCCCCGGTACCTGACCTCTCGTGCACCTCAAACCTCCCTGCAACCCAACCCCCACAAAACACTTTTCAGCCATTTCTTTTTAAAGTGACAATACTTTTCAAACGTTACTTATGTATTATACAGACCACATCGGTGAGGTAAAGCTAGGTCAAGTCACAATGTCATTCTATCGTTACTTTTCAATTAAGCTATTGAATACCTTCTAGCAATGTCTCTTGTAAGCGTCAAATCTATTAAGTATGTGAGCATATTCTTTGTATTTTTGAGGCAAGCATCCCATTCTTTAATTACCCGTGAGGCATTCTTAGCCATCGCAATACCTTTACGCAAATATCTTTTCGCAAAAAATTCGCAAATCTCGTAAACTAAATAAGTAATTACCCTTTTCAAAAACATTAGTCCTTCTATTAATGAACCCATGAAATGAAACCAGTCTGATAGCATCACACAATCTCGCTCCTAGTTCCAAAAATGGGATGCATGTAGCGTTCGCAGTAATAGGTTTAAAAACCTATTAGCCAAGTTTAAAAAAAAAAACCCTACTAATCAACTTACAGATGAATGACCACGGATTTAACCTAAAAAAAAACTTGTATATCAGGAACTAGAAATCTACGTCAGAAAAACTTGTCCTTAAATTGCATGAAGCTCCGGAATCGCCGTTAAACCTTCTTCATGATAATAAACCAATAAGGAAGAAAAGAGCAGTGGCTATAGCTTCTATAGAATTCAAAAGATGGATACTACTGTTACCCAGGTTTAAAAGATGTGGCCCCTTTCTCTCAAACCCTCCTTGCTCAACCCAACCAGAAGTTTGATCCTGCTTCTCAAACGAATCCCAGCCTTCATCCCAAAAAAGATGCATCTACTCTCCCAGACCCACGTTCCTCCTACCCCCCACTGACTCACAATTAACAAACAATAAATTGCCCTCTTTAGTAACCGTTTTACTTTCCCAAAGTTGCTTGTTACGAACGCCGAAAGCCTGAATTTCGACAAATTGATCGAGCTAGAGGCCATCTGTCAAGTACACACAATTGATGTAATTGCCGTAACTGAGGTCCTAGCACAGAGCACTGATTTATTGAAAATTAATAACTACTCCCAATTCATAAAACTTCGTCCTCATGATCACCCCCTAGGTAAAAGGTGGAATACTATTATTTGTAGATAACAATCTCTTTTCTAAATTAATTCGTATCCCCAACCTTTCAGATTACGATAAAATCATTTGGGTAAATGTAAGACCCAAAGTTTTACCGCGCCCCTTTAATTTGATTGTGTTTTGCTGCTTCTATTATTCCCCAAATCAAAACGCTGCACAAAGACAGCGATTCTACCAACAACTGAATAGTAGTGCCGACATTGTCCTATGCAAATTCCCGAACGCCGGTATTTTCATAGTAGGTGATGCTAATGATCTAAAGTTAAATTCCCTTTGTAGTTCTCTAAACTTAAAACAAATAGTAAAAATGCCAATAACAAAAGGAAATTCAACCTTTGATTTGATTTGCACCAATATGCAGGATTTCTATGCCCCTCCTGTCCCCTTACCCCCGTTAGGAGGAAATTACCATTTTTGTTTATTAACGAAGCCTCCCAATAGCTTTAATCATACTTTTTCTGTTACTGAGTTCTCTTTTACTTCCCCCAATTTCCAATGATGGTCTTTACACATTTGGATCTTGGATTACCAATGAAAACTCGCTGGCTCTCAAAGGAAAAAATGACATTAATTTTAAAGTCTCTGAATTCCAAAATCTGATGAAAATAAAATACATAAATTCCTTCCCTGTGAAAAAAGCCAAAACATTTTCTAATGACAAACCATACATTACTAGCCAATTGAAAGAACTAATTAGAATTAAATTGAATCTACTAAAGAGTGGTAGAACATCCGAAGCGAACTCACTGCGTAAACATATACAAAAAGACATACGTAAATCTGAAACACGTAAAACACCAGATTGGAAACAACAGTGACGACAGTGGTCAATTATGGTTCTGAAGCATGGACGCTCCGAAAAGCGGATGAAGATTTGCTAGATGTTTTTCAGAAAAATTGCCTACGGATTGTTCTGGGTACCCAGCTGACTGACCGCATTTCAAACAATAGGCTGTAGGAAAAGTGTGGCTCAATCGCGCTTTCTAGGGCTCTAATGAGAGAAAGGTTGAGATGGCTAGGGCACATTCTGTGGATGAAGGATGACAGATTGCTAAACGTTGTTCTTTTTGGCCAACCGTCTATGGCTAAACGAAATGCAGGTCGTCCGCAGTTGGGGTTAGAGGATGTCGTTTGGAAGGATCTAAAGGAAAAGGGAACTTCCTGTGAGGGTGTAAAGAGGGAGGTTTTGAATAGATTGGGTTGGAGGAGGGGCGTGCGTAGCTGTTATGACCTCAGGCGGCTTGGTGCTACGGTGAGTTGTTGTTAGTAGTAGTAGTAGTAGTAATATTAGTAGTAGAGAATAAGTTATAATCTTTAATAGTATTTTCTAAAGGAATGGATTCAAACTAAAATAATAATTGGGAGAGTCAAAAGATTTAGGCACGTATTTGTCATAAAAAAAACAAATACTAACTTTTACATGCAGACATTAATCATCTATTGTTTAAATGTTAATGCTGGAGTAATTGTTCGGCTCTGTGAAGGGACGCGTTGATTTAGCTATTCTAGAATATGAATGTGATTTGCCGAGGGGTTACTCACTTTCAAAAACTCTGCATGGTATACGCAGTGTTAGCGTGGCGCAAGTGCGCTGCGTAAGGGGGAACAAGTGACAATCGAATATGTACGCCAGGGGGCAGAGATTCGGTAACACCTCACAATTTGTGGTACGCAATATAAGCATTACGACAAATAAAAATTAAAAATAGGGACTATAATCAGAAAAAAAAACAAAAAAAAAAGAAGCTCGAAAATTTATTTTAAGCAAACAAAATAAATTTACAAAATTAATTAAAAGAACATGAGAAATACAGCGTTTCCAAGACAAAGACATATTGATATAGGTATGCGGTGTGTTTAAGCTTTGCAGAATTTTTATTTCCTTGATTATTGACATTATTTAGACTATTTTCCAGGGAACATTGACAAACCCTGTGACACAAAGTGCCAAGGTTTTCCAGAAGTTTTTTGTTAGAACAATTTTTAAATTTGAAAGTATTTAAATTCTATTTGTATCATTAAGGAGTAAAAAAAACTTATGGTCACTTTTTAAAATTTTAGTGATAACAAATTAAAATAATTATAGTTTAGTTATTTGAATTTAAATTAAGTTAAAGTGAATTTAAATTAAGTTAGAATGGATTTCCTTAGCATTTAATTGGATAAGACATTAAGAATTTTTGAGACATTGTTTTGTTAATATATGTTTCGTAGTTGTTTGTTTTACTTTTTTTTTTGCACAAACGATTTAACTCTACTGCTAAAATTTTAAAGACTCAAGCTAATCAAACAGTTCGTGGTAACGAACTGTAAGTAAGGAGCGACCCGGCTCAATGGTAACCGAAACTCTAGAAAACGAGTTTTTGATACCAATAGATATATCAAAAGAATCAGATTTCAATGCTGATTTCAAATATATAACTTTCATCAAGTTTAGTCCAATCTAGCAATAGCAACGCACTAAAGAAATTTTGGCCAATTTTTGAAAAAAGGGAAAAAGACCCCCTAAAAGTTATAAAACCTTGATTGAAATCACATAATTCTTTCCCTCTGATAATAGAGTCCTCCTTCCTAGGTTCTAAACTCCTATCTAGAAAAATGTGGAATTTTGCATTTTTTGCCAGAAAAAAGATCACGGATGCGTGTTTATTTGTTTTTTTTTGTTTTTTTTCCCCAGGGGTGATCGTATCGACCCAGTGGTCCTAGAATATCCTAGGAAGGCTCATTGGAACGGAAATTAAAAGTTCTAGTGCCCTTTTTAAGTGACCAAAAAAAATGGAGAGCAACTAGGCCCCCTCCAATGCTTACTTTTTCCCCAAAGTCATCCGATCAAAATTTTGAGATATCCGTTTTGTTCAGTAGAGTCGAAAATATGATAACTATGTCTTTTAGGATGACTTAATCCCCCAAAGTCCCCTGGGTGAGGTATTAAATTTATTAAATTTACTAATTTTTAACTTTTTGTTTTTGTTTTTGTTAAGTATACAGACTTTTTCAGTGGATTTTTTTTCTGGTTGGTGGGGGACGGCGTGGGTCGGGGGCTATATGGAAGGATCTTTCCATGAAGGAAGTTTTCATGGAGGAAGGGAAATTGCCATGAAGGGGGCGCCAGACTTGCCAGCATTATTTATTGGTTATTGGGAAGTATACAACCATTTTTAGGAAGGATTTTTTCTGGAGAGGGGGGCTAGAGGAGGGGATTACTCTGGAAAATATTTCCGTGGAGGATGTTTATTTGGGGTAAGGGACATTTCTATGAAGGGGGCGCCGGATTTCCAAGCATTATTTAAGAAACGATCAGAAGTTACGTAAAAAAAACAAGTTTTTTCAACTGAAAAAATGTAAGAAAGAATATTAGAACTTAAAACGAACAGAAATTATAACGTATGTAAGGGGGTTCTCCCCCAAGTCAATACCTCACTCTTTACGCTACAGTTTTTTTAGTGCTTTCAAAAGAGCTATCGATTCTAATTAAACGGCCTTTGTGATTCAGGGTTTGTGAATCAAATTTTTTTTTAACTTTTAACTTAAAGAGCGTGGTATTGACTAAGGGGAGAACCCCTTCATATAAGTAATAGCATATATATAATAAAAAAAACAATAAAAAAACAAGCGATACGGCTCAATAGTAATCAAAACTTTTAAAAACAAAATTTTGATGTCAATAAATGTATCAAAAGAATGTGTTTATAATGCTGATCCTAAATATATAAATTTTATTAAGTTTAGTATTACTCATCAAAGGCTACGAGCCTCAGAAAACTCACCTGATTTTTTAAAGAGGGGGGAAACATCCCCTACAAGTGAAAGAATTTTAATGAAAATCACACCGTCAGATTCAGCGTATCAGAAAATCCTATTACATTTATTTCAATCTCATATCTGCAAAAATCTGCAACTTTGTATTTTTTGCCAGAAGAAAAATATACGAATATAGAAGTTAGTTACGTAAGTTAATTTGTAAAGACATCCATTTAGCAAAAGAAAAGTAAAATTTTTATGCAAATAAAAGCTGCATTAACTAAAAAACGATCAGAAATTAAATAAAAAAAACAAGTTTTTTAAACTGAAAGTAAGGAGCGACATTAAAACTTAAAACGAACAGAAATTATTCCGTATATGAAAGGGGCTGTCCCTCCTCAACGCCTCGCTCTTTACGCTAAAGTTTTTTATTGTTTTAAAAAATAGAGTTGTGAGAAAGTCAAACTTTTTATTGTTTTAAAAAATAAAGTTGTGAGACAGAGTCAAACTTTAGCGTAAAGAGCGTGGCGTTGAGGAGGGGACAGCCCCTTTCATATACGGAATAATTTCTGTTCGTTTTAAGTTTTAATGTCGCTCCTTACTTTCAGTTTAAAAAACTTGTTTTTTTTATTTAATATTCTACCAGTAAGACTATAGACAAAATAGAAAAAGGGTGAGAGCAAAGAAGAAAAGATACGTTTCATTACGAATCCTCAATTGAGTGTATAATACTTATTCTCTGCACCCGTTCATAGTGAAAAAGATTTGTAAAACAAATATTTTCGTTTATCACAGCTAGTTTAAAATTGCCTTAACTTGCACAACTACCATTTTATTACATGAGCTGAGTTGGTACTCTTTCTTTTTTTAATGTTATTAAAAAAAATTCCCTAATTCCACTGATTTTCCATTTCGTTAACTTATTTTTGGCAAAATAAAATGCAGGACTTTCCTTGTTTTCCTTCTTAAATATACACATGACGCTGAAGTCGGCAGCCTATTGGGCCAAAATAGCCAGTAGTTACCTATTAGGCACTTTCAAAAATATACGAAAAAATACATTGAATTGCGCATAAGGTTTCAAAAATACATGAAAAAATACATTAGAATTGGGCAAGGAAAACCCATGCGTTGGACAATGTATTTACGCGTGAATATTTTAAAAGTTGGCCTACTAAAGTCGAGGTTTTTTTTTTTTTTTAACTTGGCAAAGTATAATGTAGTCAAGCATGTTTTGCTCGTAATAATATAATTTAAAGCAAACAGGTTTTTTTTTTCTAAACCAGTATCGTCTATAGCTTAATATATTCAAAATATTTTTTTGATATCTCTAATAGTGTATGTGTCTTCCATGTCAGAAAACCAGTGGTAAATCCCGTATCAGAAAACCGGTGCGTCTTGTTTAGCTGCCAATATATATCAATTATTTTTTTGTATATATTCAGGTTTCAGATTATAATTTTCTACAGTTTGAATAGTTCATTTGTTCTAACAATACCTATAGTTTACAATCATTTACATTGATATAGATATGGAATCTTCTAAGCGACTTCTGGTGAGTAAAATTTTCTTATATCGTACATGAAAAATTAAAATAGAATTTGCATATTAGTTTCGGCAGATTTAATCCGGATATGAAAGGTCACCCCCTCCTCGATATCATGCTCTTTACGCTAAAGCTGTTAGCACTTTCAAAAAGCTTCCTATTCTAATTAAAAAGTCCCTGTTTTTTGTTTTTTTTCAAATTTCGGTAAATATTCAAAAACATGGCCAATCAGTTTTCTCACTATCTGATTAAGTTTAGCATGTTTACAAATTCGTTGGTTAAATGGCTTTCTCAAAATTGAGTTATGAATTAACTTACGAACTATGCATGAGTACGGTCCAAGGGCCACACTCAACGTAACAACCAAAAATATAAAAGAAAAATTATACTAAAATGCAGAGTTTAAGACTATTTTTTAGCTTTTAAAACAACCCTAAGCATTAAAACTTCAATGACGTCAAACAGTTCGTGATAATGAACTGTAAGTAAGGAGTACCCGTCCTCAAAAGTAACCGAAATTCTAAAAAACAGAATTTTTGATACCTACAGATATATAAAAAAGAGTCAACTTTTTATGCTGATTTCAAATACATAAATTTCATTAGGTTTAGTCTTACCTATCAGAGGTTACGAGGCTGAGAAAATTTTCCTGATTTTTGAAAAAAAAAATGATATTTTTCAAGGAAATCCCAAAAGAATTATTATTAAAATCATTAGGAGGAGGGATAGGGGAATCAGCGCCTCATTCATCATTTAGCACTAGAAAGTCATTCAGACGTGGACTGTCACCATAAATGTTGAGAAACTGCTTGTAAGTATAGCCGCGACATCGGAACACAAATATAGTAGGGGTTCTATCATTTGCTGTGTTAGCTTAGGGACATTTCGCAGTATAAATGCACTTAGGAAGGTCAAGGCTTGGCTAAAAAATGGAATTGTCAGTGAAAAACTCACCAATATAGCTCTTAATATGGCTTTTCAGTGTGTTTCCCAACAAAAATATGCAAATTTGATAAAAACAGGCGAAATTCCCCTTTAAAAACAACATAAAACTTTAAACAGGGCTAAAGAGAACCTTAATATTGATAAAAAAAATTTGTCCTTAGTAAACGCATATACGAGATTTAATGTCCTCAGTAAAACCATGTACGAGATTTAATTTCCTTAGTAAATAAGTGACATTAACGAAAATGAGGGCAAATCAACCGAAAACCGTCAACGAGAGCTTCGATTAACCACCACCAAAGTGTCACAATGTCATCTGTGCGTTACCACCCCCTTAAAAAATAGGGGGATGGAATGAGTTACTCAGAATCATAAAGGCACTATTTTTTCACTGAAAATAAAAAAAAATGATATTTTTCAAGGAAATCCCAAAAGAATTATTATTGAAATCATTAGGGGGAGGGATAGGGGAATCAGCGCCTCATTCATCATTTAGCACTAGAAAGTCGTTCAGACGTGGATTTGTCACCATAAATGTTGAGAAACTGCTTGTAAGTATAGCCGCGACATCGGAATTAGACAAAGCCCGCTAATAGCAAGAGCCTGTGAAATTTTACTCCCAAAACTGTCACTCTCTTTGTAACACGCAAGCTTTTCATTCAAACTGGAAAAATACAGCATGTTTGGAAAAAGCTTGTTTCTGAATGATAAAGAACTGTTTTTCAAAACAATTAAAACTTGTAAACATGGGCGTGGAGGAGAGATTTTATTTACATAATAGAAAAAAGTGTGCTTTGTCGTCTTTATTGAATGGACTAATTATATTGTTAAGTTTACGTAGTTTTGGAGGGGAGGGAGGTAAGCCCCTCTGAAATTTGAATATATTAGTAAAACGTTTTTTTTTTTTTTTTAATTTTTTTTTAAATGTTGAGTTAACGGGCCAAAACATGTTGATTATATAACACAAATTTCAATGTATTTTAAGCCTTGGGTTTTATTTGTTTTTTCTATGCGTTAATTTTTTTGTGAATAAGAATGTGTGGTGCTTCTGTCTGCATGTCTTTATAACACTATTAATTATTCAATGATATTTCCTTTTGTTATTTGGTGTTAATTGTTACTGCTCTGTCTTAAAGTCTGAGGAGCTTTTGCCCTCTCATAAGCTAAATAGTTTGAAAACTGAAAATGATTTTTATTTTTTAGAATGTTCTTGATCAATCATCACAGCAAAAACGCGCAAAAGTGGATGAAACTCAGGATAGCACTGAGACAGGATTAATTGAATCATTGAATGCAATCAGATCAACTGTAATTCGTCTCACGCCCCATTTCAAAGGAAAGAAGGAATCTACCGAGCTAGCTGTGATTATCGACGTAAGTTTTAAACTGATATTCTAAAAATATTTTAATAATTTAGTAAATCGACTTCTTATATGCTTGCAATGAATAATGCTATTCCTTCCCCATCTCTCTCATTCTCTCCCCTCTCTCTCTCTCTCTCTCTCTCTCTCGCTCTCTCTCTCTTTCTCTCTCTCTCTCTCTGTACTTGTCCCTGAGAAATGACATCAAAGTAGCAAAAGTCAACATATTGTCACGATAAAAGTCTTTCAAACGTGACATTGCTCCCACTAAACACTTACGTAAGATTTTATTTCGTGAGGAGAGGGGAACACTTCAATGTATATTTATAATTCCCTATGGCCTTACTATCTCTCTTTCTCTCTCTCTCTCTCTCTCTGTCATTGTCCCTGAAAACTGACATGAAAGTAGCAAAAGTGAACAGATTGTCACGATAAAAGTTTTTTAAACATGACATTGCTCCCAATAAATACTTATGTAAAATTTTATTTCGTGAGGAGAGGGGAACACATCCTCGATAAAAACTACACGTAAATAATGAAGAAGACAACGCTGCCTTTCCATCATAAGCAACTGATTACAATCAAAACAATAGGAAAAATTTTTCTGAAGACAATGGAATTCAAAACTTTAAGTGAATATTTCCCCCCTATGCCTGAGTGCGGCCCAAGGGCTGCACTCAACGTAACAACCAAAAATATAAAAGAAAAATTATACTAAAATGCAGAATTTAAGACTATTTTTTAGCTTTTAAAACAACCCTAAGCATTAAAACTTCAACGACGTCAAACAGTTCGTGGTAATGAACTGTAAGTAAGTACAAGTGCAGTCTGAATTTGTAAATATACGTTTTTTTTTTCTCCGTATTTTCAAAAATAAGGCAAATTTTCTCAAGCGCATAACTTTTGATGAGTAAAACTTAAATTTGTTTCTAAGCTATTCTATAATAATCAATAGAAATTTTCAACATGTTCAGTTGTCATTATGAAAGACATATGCCAATTTAACTTTTTTTCTGATCCTTTTAATTGGTTGGATGGTGTAACAATGACTAGGAAAAATTGACATGGTTTATTAACTTTATAAAAATAAGGGATATCTTACATAAAAAATAAAACTTTTTTTCTACAGATAAAGGTGATAGCACCACCGCCACCATTGACTTATGAAATAACTGTATTCACGGAGCCATTTATTTTAACTCAAGTACAGCTCAGTGGTGAAGCGCCACTGGTGTTCGATACTATGAAATGGCAGAGGGATTTCCTTAATGATTTTTTTGGGGAAATGCCTAGCCTAGACGACTTAACCTATGATATTGACATGCTTGAGGATCCGGGGTGGGCAGATAGTTTTATGCGTGAGCATTTAGGAGATGTTACTAGTGCATCTGAACCGGGTCCTCATAACGAAATTCCAACACAGGACAATACAGGCTGGCTCGATCAATTGTCCCCAAACACCTTGGAATATGTACTAGGGGACCTCATGCCATCTCCAACCAATGTGATTGAACAGACTGGGAGTGGTCGTGTTAATGACAATTCTGTGTCACCCCCCACCATTCCGATTAATTATATAGCTACTACTAGTAGTAATACAACAACAACAACAACAACAGCAACAGTACCCCCTCTTCCAGATTTTGTTCTGTCCAACTCTGCCTTGCACCACACAAAGGTCTACAGCGCCAATTTCGGTGATCCCTTCAACTCTCTAGTGTCGGGGGATATAATAACAGATCCCTCGGCCATTACACATTCATATACTGATAAGATTCGAGCCATTCTTGAACAACAAATTGGGGTGTGGGGAGTGGGGGTCAGTTTAAAAGCATCAATAGAACTAAAAATATTTTTTTTAAATGAAAATGCGGGTGAGATGTATTCAAAATACTTGCACACAGAGATGTTGGCAT